>NC_135118.1:2136875-2442142 GCF_050908995.1 Andrena cerasifolii
TGATACTTCTATTTATGAATATAATATACACGTTAAATAAAGATTAATATTTGTTACCAATTATGCGAGTATCACGCTTATTACAATCGTTCCTCGTTAGTACGATTTCATCTCATTTAACTTGATCGAGTAAAAGCTTTAGTTTTGTCAAATTCAAGGCTAATTACTTAATACTAATTACAATGTTAATTGGAAAAAGGGTGTTCAAGTTGAATCGTGTGGAATTCGTTATTAGATTAGGACACTGCCAATCAGACAATGGTATAAAATAATACCTTATTTTTATAAACTGCGTACATTGTATAACAATGGTATGTATTTAGTAAAGAAGAGATTGAAAGAAAGAATGCATTTTACCTGATGCACACTTAAATACAGTTTATTTACTTATAAATTTCTAATAAATACAAAATCACAAATGAACACTTAGTCTTTGTCATAATTCGATACCAATAGATTCAGAGTAGAGATCCACTTAATCGGTCGTAATTGCATGATAACCCTTACTTCATCGTTACACTTGCAGTCTACATTACGTGTAGTTGTAAATATATTATTAATCGTAATAACATGGTCGGTTGTGTTTTACAATTATTTTATATGGATATAAAGAGAAGCCTTGTGTATCAACTAGTCAAATGTCACGTAGCTGCCGTACAAATGTTTTATTCGACTCTCTTAGCTTTGTTCGCTAAATAGTTTGGAAGCTCCAATGAATGGTAATAAGAATTGCTGGTGGCAATTACTTAGAGTAATAAATTATTTATCAGTGTAAATGGACAAATAATGAAGAAACACTAATATATGAGTTCACCAATTATGTTAATCGTTACGTATAAACATACGAGATGTGTGATAGTGATATTACTAGGCAGGCGTCGCGTATCTCAAAGAGATGCATTTTCAAAGCGCATGGACCGTCTGATGGCACGAATTCACCTAGCAACCATTGCTACTGGGGTTGCCTTTTGGCAACGGGCGCACCAAGTATAATTTCTCACCTTGCTTGTTAGTGTAAATAGGCGCTCGTTGATAATGATCTACCAACTGATCTAGTGTATGGAATTTTCTTTGACCAATGCAATAAAGCGCTCCTTCCACATGTACCCTAAAGTGCTTATTACGGCCTGGAGCTTTCAAAGACACAGAATAATCTCCCACCTGAAAATTATAAAATAATTGCCATTTACAATTTAACTTGTAGCTATGTACTCAATGGGACATTCCATGCGAACTCGGACAGATTTCGGAGTAAGTTTTCGTAGATTGCTGAAATTTGAATATTTTGTAGCCTTTAGTAATATTTAAACGTACCTCAAAGGATTTTTCAAAATTTTGAAAAATGTCGATTTTACAGCTGTTTCAAGTTAAGTGCTAACTTTTTCTCAATATATTATAGCTATGGAACTAGTAAACAGATGGAGATGAGCTTTACGTTGCTTATAGAGAAGACATTGAAGTTTTAACCAAAATTTGAACCATTTTTGTGCAATTATTTTAAACAAATGCAGGTTTTTAACATCGGGCGCGATTTTAAAAATCTGAAAAAAGGATTATATAGTTCTATCCTTCCCCTTGATGGTCAAATTTTAAAAAATATGGACATTTTAAAATTGGCCCTGTAAAAAATGCCGAAAGTTGACGCTGCGTCGTCCAGCACCGACTCGACTGGTCGCAGCGGCTATACCTGTACCTGATATTCTTATACAGAATTCTCGAAAATGGTAAGTATTTGAAAAAAACTGAAGCAGGAAAACTCTTACTGCTTTTTATATCCAACATAATACGGTATCTGAATTTTTGGTGTTCGCGATATTTTACTTGAAACGAGGGTGACTTTTAGTTTTTTTTTAAATGGAAAATGCTTTGATTAGTCAAGACAAATTCAACCATATGGTACACTATGACCTTCAAGGCCACACAAGGTCAGGAATGAAGTAAATATATTGCACTATCTATCTAGTAGATTGAATTTCTTCCTTTGATTCCTAACCTTGTGTGGCCTTGAAGGTCATAGTGGACCATATGGTTGAATTTGTCTTGACAGTCGCTTTCATATTGGGTAATCAAATGTATAGCATTCCATTTAAAAAACTAAAAGTCACCCTCGTTTCAAGGAAAATGTTGCGACCACCAACAATTGAGATACCGTATTATGTTGGATATGAAAAACAGTAAAAGTCTTCCTCCTTTAGTTTTTTTTTCAAATACTTACCATTTTCGAGAATCCTGTATAAGAATATCAGGTATAGCCGCTTGGACGCTGTGAGTACCGCACGGCCCGACCAGTCGAGCCGGTGCTGGGCGACGCAGCGACAACTTTCGGCAATTGTTACAGGTCCAATTTTAAAATATCCATATTTTTGAAAATTTGTTCATCAAGGGGAAGGATAGAACTTTATTCTCCTTTTTCAGATTTTTAAAATCGCGCCCAATGTTAAAAACCTGCATTTGTTTAAAATAATTGTACAAAAATGGTTCAATTTTTTTTTTAAATTTTTCATTTAAAAGAAAATTTGAAATAATTTTTTCTTAAAGCTTCAATGTCTTCTCTATAAGCACGGTAAAGCTCATCTCCATCCGTTTACTACTTCCATAGCTATAATGTATTGAAAAAAAGTTAGCATGTAACTTCAAACAGCTGTAAAATCGACATTTTTCAAAATTTAGAAAAATCCTTTAAGGTACGTTTAAATATCACTAAAGACTACAAAATATTCAAATTTCAGCAATCTACGAAAACTTACTCCGAAAGCTGTTCGAGTTCGCATGGAATGTCCCCAATACTACTTAGTAGTAGTATTGATATCTCATTTATTCTTACATTAGTTTCGCTATCTCTAATTAAAAAGTCGCCGTCATGACCATGCTGATTGAGTAGTGTGTCACATTGTGAGCGTGAAATACTACCATAGTACCAAGGCTTTCCAACAAGATGCGGCCTATCGCCAGGATCTGGCCTTCTCTCAAGGGAATCTCCTGTACTGATCTCGCTACTCGTCATTCCTCGTTCACGATATGGTTGTGTCAAATATTCACTCAGCTCCTGGAGATAATTACGCGGCACAAGGCCAATTTGTCCTTGACTATTCCTTGCTTTATACCATTCAGGGTCTGCTGGTGGGCGATCAAGGATTTCCAACCGATCACCCTTCTCGAATGACAATTCTTGGTCATTGTTAGAAGAAAACGAATAAAGTGCTACAACAATATCGAGAACATTTTCTGCCATTGCATATGTATGAAGAGTATCATCCGCGTCCCCCTCCTCTTGAGTATAATTCGATGGAAACCAGCCCGCTTGGGTGCCACTTTGACCTCTCCACCATCCATCGTTGCTCTTTTCTAATATTAGGATTCTAGTGCCTTTGACAAGCGACAGTTCGTCCGCTTGTTGCGCCTGATAATTGTATTTGACAACTGCTGTGCCTATCGCTTCGCTTGGATCAGCGGGCAAACGCCTGGCCATAATAGGTGATTCCACGGCTCTGGAGGGTGAATTACTAGATGGTAGAGTTTTCGAACCAGAGCCCTTTTTAACTTTCTTCTTAATACTATCAAAAAGGGATGGTTTTTCCTTCTTGACGTAGTTACTTGGCACATAGCCAGCTTGGCCCCTGGCGCTTTGTACTCTCCACCAATGTTTCGAGTCATCCAGGAGCAAATAACGCTCATTTTTGCGTAAGTCTAACTCCTGAGCACCTTGGGCTCCATAATCATATTTGGCGACAACATAACACACGTCGTCTTGACTTGTCTTGCCTGAAAATCATTATAATTAGATTTCTTTCAAGTGCCAAGTACTAACTGTTCTAGATACTAGTCGTATAATAACAGATTGATAACTTCGTAGTATTCAATTCGTAACAGATATTACAATTTCATTGAACATTACTGAAACCTCTAAATTTAAAATTATTATGACCGAGGAAGCTTTTAAGAATCCATATGATAAAAAAATTCTAATCAGATTAAAATCTGCAGGTTGTCTATAGTTACTTACTACTCAAACGTGTAACAGAAATAAAA
Organism: Andrena cerasifolii; assembly: GCF_050908995.1. NCBI lineage: Eukaryota > Metazoa > Arthropoda > Insecta > Hymenoptera > Andrenidae > Andrena > Andrena cerasifolii. The sequence continues at coordinate 2,140,905 of NC_135118.1, forward strand.
CTGAAAACATACAACACATACACAAAGAAAAGCCCTGAATAAACTATCGGAAAGAGAAGAAATCATTGTATTTGAAATTTCAGATAGTTCCAAGTAAGTTTAATCTAATATCAAAACTACGATATCGTTGTCACATTACGATATTAGTTCACCAACAACGCGAAGCTGTTATGCCCATTAATAAGTAATTGTCTGTTGATGGTTTTCAATCGTTACTCTCTATATCTTCAAATAGATTGTACTGAAGTCAGAGATCCATAAACTAAGTAGACAATATTATGGAACTGGAGGAACTATTACTATGAAATAGTATCATTGCCAAAATACTGTGCAACATGTATAAAAGATGCCTCTAAAGACGAAAAAGATATGAAATATGAAAGTAAAAATATCTTAAGACATACTTACGTTCAAAATTTATTTACGCTATTTATTAACAATATAATCTATATTTAAAATTCCATAAATTTGTCAAGTAAATGCTTTTAGATAAATTACTTCAACTTATTCAAACCATCATGCACAACAGTTTAATACCGACCATAAACTGCAGTTTATTAATATAATTGTAACAAACCATAAACATCATGTTTGACAATTCCACATGTTCGATAAGATACAGTAGACAATTACATGTGCAGTTAATATGGAAACTTATTACTTCCAATTATCAAGCTTTCTTATAGCAAATTATCATTGAATGTTTTGAAATTCATATATTATATATATATATATATTTAAAGATACACATTATGACAGAGACATATGAATAAATTATTGCGCCTGAATAAACTATATTGTAATGGCTGTTGAAAGAAATTTACATACAAAGCAAAGCGTACAAGAAAAAAACGTACCATGCTTCATGGCTGCCATGTGCGAAAACAGATATATACGTCTTAGTGTGGCGTGAGTAGCTGCTACTCACGCGCTACTTGCATAAATCTTAAGTCTGCTTGTACTGTGTCGGCGGCGTGAGTGCAGCAGGCATTCATTCTTTAACTTTTTGTTTTAGTGTTGATACACCTGCTGATTTCTTTGCTCAGAATCCATTGTTCTCAAGGGTAGGGCAAGCAAGTGCATTACCAACACTTCAGGGAAAATGAAATAACAATCATTAACTTGACATAATAAATATCATAAAACTAAACACTAATATATCACAGTATTAGAAAGAATATATTATATCTTTACTTAACGTTATCTTAAGTATCGTGTTTATCAACATTTAGAATGTGCATACACAAATGTCCACCAAGTAGTGCCAGAATCAACGAACGAAACTTACAAGTGCGTTTATTTACTAAGCAGCACGATGAGCATTAATTAAGTGGTAGTGAATATTCTTGTAGTCCTACTAGGGGGTTGTACCTAGTCAGGCGGCCGAAAAGAGGCGAATATTTGTGAATTTTTTTTTGGAAAAGGGGAAGCATATATTCTTACAGAACTTTCTGCGCTTAAAAGAGCAACATTTAAAGAACATTTGGTAATTTTTTCGGAGAAAAATATTTACGTTTATAATAAAATAACAACCGACATCCAAGAAGCATTTTTAAAAATTTGGTTTTGCGGTGAGCACTGCCATTCGGAACCAGATTATCTACAATCAAAAAACAAAAAAGATTGTGTTAGTATATTAATGTATCCTCAGCTTGACGGAGAGAATTTTCCGAAATATTAATTTAAAACAAAATGGCGGCTATTTAAAGTTGAGATCCTGATTTTTTCGTGCAAAAATCACGCGAAAAAAATCAGAATTTCAACTTTAAATAGCCGCCATTTTGTTTTAAATTAATATTTCGGAAATTCTCTCCGTCAACCTGAGGATACATTAATATACTAACGAAATCTTTTTTGTTTTTTTAATTTAGTTAATCTGGTTCCGAATGGCAGTGCTCTCTGTAAAACCAAATTTTTAAAATGCTTCTTGGATGTGGGTTGTTACTATAAAGTATAAACGTAATTATTTTTCCACGAAAAAATTACCAAATGTTGTTTAAATGTTGCTCTTTCAAGCGCAAAAAGTTTTGTAGAAATATACGTTTCCGCTTCTTCAAAAAAAATTCACAAATATTCGCCTCTTTTCGGCCGCCTGACTAGGTATGACCCCTTAAGGTAATCAGCACAGTTATTAAATTTAACTCGACTCCAATTTCAATTACTGCCGTACAATTTGTTGAAGGTATTAAGCGATACTTGTACATTATATTAAAGTGTACCTATATACCTATACATTATCATTTCTCAAACCTTAGATACTAAACGTGTCAAAAGTTGATCTACGTATCGAATACATAAAAAAATACATGCAGATTTTGGCTTAGTGACGCTGCAACACATATAACAGGACAATCAAGTATTTTTTAAATAAAAACATTATTATTGTGTATGTATAATTTATTTATTAAAGTATCAATGAGATATATTAAGGTGGTTTTCAACAAAAGCCATAATAAAATTGTTAATAGGATGTTCAGAAATGATAAATTTAGAGATAAAGAACAAATCTGTCTAACATAAATGAAACGATACTGATATATCAGTATTATATATATATCTATGATCTATAAAAGTCCGTCAAGATTTAAAGCCTCTTCTAAATAAAATTATATGCCAGAAAAGATAGTGTTTTGAATATTCTACGTGTACTGATAAGAAGCATAGAAGTAAATTCAAACAGAAAGAAGACAATCTTACGACGTTGAGTATGAAAACTTGAAAAGTTATACGTACTTTTAATTGTAAAATCAACAGCGACATGTTTCGAATATATACCAACAAGCAAATGTCACTCGTTATATGTTCATAAAAGGAAAGACGTAGCGGTTACATCGATTCCAATATATCTTAAAATAAAGTTATTCGTTACCGTTTAATGACAAGCTAAAACTAGCATTATTTCAATGGGAAATAAAGAATTTATACTGCATTTCTAGCAGCGATAATTTTAAATAGTAAAATCATAGAAATCAGAAACATCTGCGAAAGGAAAAAACGATCAAACAAACAGCATACAACTTAATAATCCACTGGACTAGCAAAGAAAGAAAGATTACCCGGGAGGCTTACAGGAAGAATCATAAAGAGAGTACCATAAACATAATGAACCGTTTCAATTACAGTTTACACTCCATAAAACTGGACAAACGTCATACACATTTCGGTAAAGCACACGAACGTGCCGCACATCGTGAAATATTTTATAAGGAGCAGCGCAGCGTGTGCATGTAAGAATCGGGCGGCTATTTCTCGGCCCTGCCCGCGTAAAACCTCAAACGGGAGTCGGCGACTTTCGAAACACGTATATAGGGTACGTTCATTGCCTTACTGCCTACCATACTACGAAAGCAAAGTAGAAGCGTGTTGAGTGCAAGGGGGCAACGACTTAGCGCGAGTCAATTCAGCCGCTCGTCATAACTCATATATTACCCGTCAAGCGGGACAGCTCGCTGGCGCGTCGTCCAAGAAACTAAATAAACACCGACTTACCGATTTTTAAGCTTGACATATTCCTGCATACAAGCTTCGAAATTTTACGTCGTTATACAGCTTGTTTTCCCCCACCCCGGGCCGCAGCCATGAACGGGAGCGAATAGAGCGTACTTATGTATAGGGGATTGAATCTTTATGGGGAATCGGGTCGCGCTAAGAGGGGAACTGGGAATTAGGGAAAGACAATACGATCCGTAGAGAACTCCATCCACTGATCGGTTTTGTCCACCGTCGCGCTGTCAATCCTGTCAGTATCCTGCGATAAGTTATCCACTGGCCACGAGAACACGATATCGCCACGTTCGCCCACGGTGCTAGCCTTCGCGAGTTTCAGCAAGCTCGAGTAATACGCCGTACGCGAGCAAGCACGAGCAAGCTCTGCGTGGATACTGCTGGATGCTACTGTATCTTTCTTTATTCTTCGCGTTGTGTATGTATATACGTATGTATGTATGTATGTACACCTATACTTGGATTCGTTTATACGACCCCTCCCGCAAAAAGAGCAGACCCACCCTTAATCCAAAGACATTAAATGACCATGCGCGCCACTCAGATCATCGCCTATGTGGGCGCACTTTGGCGCTTGCATCTAACACGACGCTGGCGCCATGTTATGGAACGATATATGATTAATAACCGTGAACTTTTCTAATCGCGCGGTCGATGAGTTTACCTGCTCTTTGACAGTTTCGCTCCGATACGATTGTATTATACGTTTGGAAAAGGTATACAAGAAATGGAAACATGTATGGAATCGGTGATAGCTTCTATTTCTTTTGGTTTGATTTTTGTCAGCGCGCCATGATGCCGCGAATCTTTACCACAAAATTCGTTTCCATGAGACCACGCTATAATAAGTAGTTATGCCTTTTCCACACGGGCATGCAAATTCTGTCATTTGAGAAGGAACCCGTTTCGCGCATGTAGAATGAGCTCATTGGCTCCGAAAGAGCGTTGGTGGGGGTACTACGGAAGCGCCTACGCGCCACCTTCATGCAGAAGCGTGCAGTGCCGTGCCTGGCGCCTTAGACCATATATACTTATAGAAACGGCTTCAGATAACTGCCTTGACGCAAATATTAAATCATCTACGTGACGTCACATGTGGGCAAAGTAATAATGGAAGTTACAGCGATGTATAAATATTTCCGAAAATGCGATTTAATCATTGTCTTTGCAATTCTTTATACAACATGTTTGCACCTTTATTAATTATTACTCAAAAATTATTCACAGAAAAAGATATAACCTCACTTGTATATATGGTATGAGGTACTATCAACCATTTTGAATTATCTTTTGCCCACAAGTGACGTCACTTTTGCCCGTTATCTTTGCTTCACTATGACTCGTGGCTTCATATAGAGCAGGCCGTGTCTATAGGTATATATGGTCTAAGCCTGGCGCAACTTCACACCTTTGCAATGCCGCTCCTGAGTCACCATATCACCGCGCGGTGCCTTTTTTGAGACACCATGCAGTGCCGTGGTGCGACGATTCGAGGTTATGTGTCATGCGATTCTGATTGGTTGATTTTGGTAGGACTAAAGATTCGTTGGGAATCGACCAATCAGAATCGCATGACACATAACCTCAACTCATCGCTCCCGGAACGGAACGGTTGTGAAGTTGCGCCAGAAACAGCACTACCTCATTCTCACTATTCGGTGCGGTGGTGTGTCAGAAACGTATGGAAGCGCCTACACGTCACCTTCATTCACAATCGTGTAATGCCGTGCCTGGCCAACTCAAGCCGTTTCTGAAACACCACTACACCGGGTAGTGAGTACTGTTGGCTAGAATCGTGATTTGTGAATCACGACTGATCCAATCACGTTCGTTCCCAATCACGCTGATTTTTCACAGTGAGTCGTGATTTTCTTGTTGCTTCTGATTGGCGGAGAGCATAACTGCTCTTTTGTGCTCTTTGCACGCGCCACATACCTAACCTCAATTTCTACTTTCTCTCGAAACATTCTCAAGTCCTCACTGTTCTTATAGAATCTCAGTTGTATATTTTGAATCAATGTAATCGTTCTTGATCTATTTAAATTAACGAATATTTCTTCACTTTAGTTAAAAAGTAAAATGTATATATGAATACTTTAGTCAATCAAATCAGTGCGTGCATACATTGACTATTTATGAATGTATATTCTATATATTTGCCGAAATAGCACGCTTTGACTGTAACACAAGCTATATTGAAGTATTTTATAAAAAGTAATTCAATCAAGATCAAGAATTACGATCACATTAAACAATTCACTCAAGTTAAAGAAATCACAATCATGGTCGTGATTTAACTTCAATCACAACCGTGATCGTAATTCCGCGGTCACTGTGATAAATCACTGTTAGTGATTTTGCACTCGATCCCTAGTGCTATACAACGTGGCAACACCGCTCATGTGAGGATAGGGAGTCCTATTTTCAATAGTAGAGTTTTGTACTCAGCATTATAATTAACGTTATTTTGTTATATAAAATTATACTAATATACCGTATTCTTTATTAATTATGTATAAGCAATACATAAATATCATAACTATAGTAAGTAGAAGTAACACTGTAGCATACTAATATTTATAAACGTAGTATATATTTTGTGGACTCTCGGGATAGTTTGATGTTGTGATGCATTATATTTGAAATATTTACAGAAATTTCAAGAAAATATAAGTGTGAAACAAGATAAAGCCATCTTGGAACCAAATTGAAGGATTTAAAAATTGATAAAAATATGTATAAGTTAATAGAGACCTTAAATAGACAAAATTATTGATACGAAGCAAAAGAGGTTAAGTGCCCGTGGAAAACAGGTTAGCATAATTAGCTATCGAAAAGAACAATTATGCTGTTGATTATAAAATCGTATTAGAGGACAGTATTATAATTGTGGAAAATTTCCTCACCACCCTAATATATTAAATTGATGTTTTAAGAAAATTCTAATTAAAAAAGAATTATTGAAAATCTAATTCTTATTGAAAGTTTTTAATTTACGATTTTTATAAGTGATGTCTGCATGCATTTCCAGCTGACTATTATTTACAGTTTTCACATAATCGTTTAATAAAATATTTGAAAAAATCAATAATAATTTAAACAAAATACTGTGGTAAGTTTGACCATAAATGCGTGTATCTGAAAATTCTAAATAATGTATATCTGATTGAATACTAATATATGTTAACTTACATAAAATATGTTTATGATTTTCAGATTGCAAAAGTTGAGATTCCAAACTACCATCATTTAGTATGGCTACCATTATTGCATACATATGAATAAATGAGGTTATTACTTCTTCAGTGGGAACAGAAAGGCCCCTGCTTTGTAAGTGATCAAAATATACATCACCTACAGTTTTACCTATATCCTCCACAATTAGTAATCTATACATATTGTAATTTAATTTTTTAGCAACAGAATGGGACCCATAACTGGATACGTAAATTTTAATGGAATCATCTACAACCGGCAGAATATTTTGTTGGTGTCCAATTTATACGAGGAATAGCAACCATTTATTTATTCTGTAATTCCTTATCTTTGGGGAATAAACATATAGAATTGTAATTATTATCATTTAAAGTAGTATCATAATTTCTCTTGCAATCGGGAATACACCAACGCCGTGGCAATATTAATGAATATGTATAATTTGTAAAAAAATACATGTAAAACAAAATGTCCAAAAATGCTACAGATTGTATTAAACAAATGTGTTACACGCAGAAATAAGGATCTGTAGGGTTAATATAAATAAATAAAACACTTGGATTATTGCTCCGATTCTGATAATTAGAGGATTTCAGTTCTACATTAATATAAATATTTGAAAGATAGACGGGAAACCGAAAGGCCGGTAGAGGGAGACTGTGTAACCGACAGGCCGGTGGCCTCCTCTAATTATTCAATCCTCTAATTATCAGAATTGGAGCAATAATCCAGGTGTTTTATTAGTTTATATTAACCCTACAGATCCTTATTTCTGTGTGTAGCACATTTATTTAATATAATCTATAGCATTTTTGGACATTTTGTTTTATATATATTTTCTTTATAAATTTCACATATTCATTAATAATGCCACGGCGTTGCTGTGTTCCCATTTGCAAGGGAAATTATGGTAGTACTTTAAAAGATAATAATTACAATTCTATATTTTTATTCCCCAAAGATGAGGAATTGCGGGAGAAATAAATGGTTGCTATTCCTCGTAAGAATCGGACATCATCAAAATATTCTGCCGTCTGTAGTCTGCATTTTGCAGAAACTGATATTCAAAGGTACCACGGTATTCTATCGCCCAATGGTGTACTGGAGAATGTTTTGTTGAGATGTCCAAGGCTTATAGAGAATGCAGTACCATCCATTTCCCCCAATTTACCTTATTTTACAAAACGTGTGCTACCATCAAGAAAAGATCCTGTAAAGCGTGAACAAGAAATCCTCCAAAGACATGAAAATTTAGTCCAAGAATTAACTAATTCAGATTTGATTAGTAATTTCGCGGATTTAATAAATAATTATAAAGAAAAGCTTGTAATTTCAAACTGTTGGACTATTAAAATAACAAATTCAAAATTTTATTTTTTAATGCTTGTATGTAATGATGATTCTGATTTTTTGGTACTAAATACACAGATTGTGATTAGTGACGACATGAAATTACAAGTTTTTCAAGAAGGCAATGAACTATCATTTAACGATTTAAAGTGGGTTACTACCTATTGACAAGAAATTGTCTATGTGGTCCGAGCTTCAGAATATATTAAGTAGGTATAAAGTATTACATAATGCAGATTCTGACACTGATATATGTCTTATTGAAAAACATCTTGAGAAGTCTCTAGAAGAACTCAATAAAGCATATATATTGCAGAATCAATTGATTTCGCTTATACCAAAAATCTCGAAATAGTAACCCATCAAGTAAGAAAAATAAAAAATAAAAACAATAGATATAGCTCATCCACCATTATTATGGCTTTCTTATATAGCCAATCGTCGGCTGCATACAATTTATTAAGAACTTTTTTTATTTTACCTCATAAACGGTATTTACAGTATCTTTCAGCCAATATGATCATTACACCAGATAATGAAATAACAAATGTACATTATCTAATTAATATATCATCCAGTTTAACATCTAGAGAAAAAGTAGTGATTTTATTAATTGATGAAATTTATATTAGTTCAAAATTACAGTACAAATCAAACAGACTTGCGGGTTGCGCTTCAAATTCTAACGAATTGGCAAAAACCATTTTAGCTTCTATGATAAGTTCAGCTTTTGGAAATTTTTCTGAAATTATTAAATTATTACCAGTTTTCAATATTACCGGGGCTGAAATGATACCCATTATTTATAAAATTATAGAATTTGTCCAAAAATGTGGTTTCGAAATAATATGCATTGTAGCAGATAATCATAAAATCAATAGAAATATGTTTAATAAATTATCTAATAATGGTATCAGTTTTCCTAATCCTTCACAATCTAATTAAACCATTTTTCTTTCTTTCGACTTTGTTCATATAATGAAAAATATTAGAAATAATTGGTTAAATTTAAAAAATTTAGATAAAACTTTCGTTTTCCCCAAACGAACTAAGATTAGCTAAGTTTAACGATTCACGCATGGTTTACGATTTCGAAAAACATTTAATTGCTAAGAAAGCTTATAAATTAAACTATAAATCACTATATCCAAATAATTTTGACCGACAAAAAGTTTTCCTCGTTGATAATATATTCCATCAGTCTATAATATCAGCTATGAAAGATTTCAATCATACCGCTACTGCTCATTTTTTAGAAATATTTCGCAATTGGTTGGACATTGTGAATAATGCAAGTAGTGTAAAAGGTAGCAGGAAAAGAAACGAATTTTGTAAACCGATTTTGAATGTTAATGATTTTAGATGTGAATTTTTAAAGAAATTTCTAATATGGTTAAATTCTTGGCAAAATTTACAGACCAATAGCTATTTAACAGTAGATACTTTCAAAGCTGTGCATCAAAGTACTACAGTTCTTTTATTACTTACAGAGTACTGTTTTCAAAATTTTGACATATCATATCTTTTAGTTGGAAAATGTACAACTGAAAAATCTGAAAAATGATTTGGAAATTATAGACTTTTATCTGGTTGTAATTACCATGTGTCATATAACAAAGTAATTCATGCAGAGAAAAATATTAGATTAAAACATATATTTACAAAATTGGCAAATTCGTTTTCTCTTACTGAAATCAAAAATAAATTTCGAATTTCTGATGACAACAGTAACGATCCTCATGATCTTTCCATTGATGTGACTTGTTTTTCAGGAATCTTCGATACCGAATACTTGTCTGATTGTGTTGTACATGATTCCATTAAAATTTATATCTCTGGTTACGGGTCCCATTCTGTTGCTAAAAAATTAAATTGCAATTCATGTCGATTATTAGTTGTGGAGGATAAAGGTAAAACTGTAGGCGACGTATATTTTGATCACTTACAAAGAGGGGGCCTTTCTGTTCCCTCTGAAGAAGTGATAGCCTCATTTATTCATATGTATGCAATAATGGAAGCCGTAACAAATGATGGTAATTTAGAATCTCAATTTTTGTAATTTGAAAATCATAAACATATCTTATGTAAATTAACATATATTAGTATTCAATCAGACATACATTATTTAGCATTTTCAGATACATGCGTTTGTAGTCGAGCTTACCACAGTATTTTGTTGAAATTATTATCAATTTTTTCGAATATTTTATTAAACGATTATGTGAAAACTGTAAATAATAGTATGTTGGAAACGCGTATAGACATCACTTCTAAAAATCGTAAATTAAAAACTTTTAATAAGAACTAGATTTTCAATGATTTTTTTTAATTTGATCTTACTTAAAACATTAATTTTTATATATATTTAACTTATTCTTTTCAATATGTTTTAATACATTAATAGAGTTTTATTTATTTGCTTAATATATTTTTATTATTAATACTATTTCTAAAGAATGTCAAATTATGTTTTGTTATTAATATTATTCAGAATTATTTATTACTATTTAAGAATACAAAAGTTATGTTTTTGTTATGTTCTATTTAAAAATATTAATTGTATTTTAGAAAATGGGATGATATGGCTATTGGCGAACCACCCATTATAATAAAAAAAATGTAATGCGCCATGGTAAATACCCCTAGGGTGGTGAGGAAATTTTCTACAATTATCATACTGTCCCCTAACAAGATTTTATAATTAACTGCATAATTGTTCCTTTCAATAGGTAATAATGCTAACCTCTTTTGCACAGGCACTTAACCTGTTTGGCTTTGTACCACTAATTTTGTCTATTTCAGGTCTCTATTAACTTATACACACCTTTATCAGTTTTTAAATCCTTCAATTTGGTTCAAAGATAATTTTATCTTGTTTCACACTTATATTTTCTTGAAATCTCTATAAATATTTCAAATATAATGCATCACAACACCAAACTATCCCGAGAGTCCACAAAATATATACTACGTTTATAAATATTAGTATGCTACAGTATTACTTCTACTTACTATAGTTATGATATTTATGTATTGCTTATACATAATTAATAAAAAATACGGTATATTAGTATAATTTTATATAACAAAATAACGTTAATTATAATGCTGAGTACAAAACTCCACTATTGAAAATAGGACTCCCGATCCTGACATGAGCGGTGTTGCCACGTTGTATAGCACGGCTAGTATTAGAGTCGGCTGTGGTTAGGTACATCGAAGCCGGACTCTCGCGGTGTTGCCATTTTGCCTTCAGCACGGCTTGTACTCATAGACATATATAGACGGAGCGTAAGCTGAGGGGGGTGTAAGATTCGCGGTAAGGGGAGTGATACAGGCAAATCGGGTAACGCAGTGGTTATGCGTGCCGAATGCTTCCGAAGCTAACCCGACGTGCCTGTATCTGACCTCTGCCTTTTCCCTTCCAAGCCTACCGTTCCCCTCGCCGATAGTCCCAGCTTCTGCTCCGTCTATATATGCCTATGGTTGTACTAGAGTCGGCTGTGGTACAGCCAATAGTGGCTTCTCCTGGCACCAATGAGGGTCAACCTGCGCAGAAACGGTTTAAACTCGTCGGTGGGCAGGTTCCTTATTAAATGACAGGGAGATATATTTAAGACGAGACCAGAGACATTTGTAGAGTGCTGGTGGCGCTAGTGCACACACTTGCACTCGTAAGTAGCCTTCAGTGGATCATAGTGGAATACCTAGTGGATAGTAGTGGATAATACTGGTGGATACATGATGACAAACGGCACTTACAGGCACTTATGTATTAGTTAAAGTTGTATGCTTGTGTGTTCCTGACATATGTCACTCAAATCAGCTCGTTTCACATTTACTTAACACTTGTTAGCGTGGCTACATTAAAGGGAGACATTTAGATGCTTCAAGAGATGCAGTATCTGTAGTGAATACACTTCATGAAAAGGACAAGAAAATATTTAAGATTGTCGAGAATATCAATGCATATCTGTGAATGTGGTATGTAGTACATATAACTGCCAATGATATGTTGCATCTAACGAAAGGCAATTTTATGAGACCCCTGTTCTGCTGATTATGTATTAAATTTTCGTACAACTTTTAATAATGGACAGCCTGTCTGATTCGTTTAAAGGGGAACTGGATTCCGTTACATCGACAGACTCCCTGCATTTAATAGTCGATGAATTTCAAATTAGGCATTTATCTACTCCCGACGTTTCCAATATAGAATTGTCGAAACGCGTTGCATCGTTGGAGCTAGAAAATGAACGACTCAGGGTCGATCTGGATAACTTGCGCATCGAGCTTAATGCCAGAATCGCAGCCAACGAAGGTCTAAAAGGGAAGATTGCGGAGTTATACGTCGAGATACAATTAGTGCTTCAGGAGAAACAGAAATTACAGAACATTTTAATCGATACGAACAATCGCTTGGATGCAGCGGAAGCATCTACGAAATGGTATCAGTCACAAGTGCACGGTCTACAAGCGAGCAAGAAAACATTGCGATTAGAGATTGATATTTACCAAGGAATATTGCAACGAAGACAACAAACTATAGTAAATATAAATGGTAAGTACAGAGAGCTGGATATGGATTACACTGCTCTACTTCAGAAACATCAAAAGGAAAAGCAGGATTTGGAATACGAAGTGCAGAGCTTGAAGACAGAAAGCCAATCGAACAGTATCGTAGAAGCATTAAACAGTGCCGCGTCTAGCCCTCCAGATGTCTCTACTAAACTGGAGTTAACAGAGAATGAATTACGAGGTGCACAGGCAGAGTTAAAGACATTAGAAAAGCGGTTGTTGGGTAACGAAGTTTCTAAAATGTTGATGGGAAACGCGTTGACCAAACAACGCGTGCTGATTACGACTATGCAGGAGAATATGCAGAAATGCGAGAGCGAGAAAAATCAGACCGCTGATACGCTGCGTAAGACGCAGCTGGAAATTAAAAAGTTAAAATCTGAAAATGAAACATTGCAGACTACTCTGCTTTCTTCTAAGCAGGAACAAAGCCAGATAGAAGATGCAATTTTCCAGTTACAAGTACAGTTGTCAAAAATGATTACACAGTATAAGTTTCTGAAATCAAAGAACACCGAAGCGGAAGAAAAGTTAAATTCCATGCAAGATGTAATGAACGAAAACAAGCGCTTGAAGACGTTATCGTACGGAGCTAACTGCGCTCTCATCAGAAAACTTCGGCAAGAAAAACGTAAAGTTAAATGTTTAGAGAATAAACTGTATGGCATGCGAACAGAGGGATACTTAAATGATACGGTATAAAATGGTCACTTCGTAAAATCAATTAAAACTGGGAATCCTACAAAGATAATGCATAATCGTATATTTGTTTTGTTTTAGAAAAGCAAGACAGAAGTTTCTTTACGCGAGTGTTTAAAGCAGGTGCTGACAAGGAACAAGGTAATACTTATAATACTGTCCAACAGCCATTTTGATCTGTAAGATTCAATAGCCGTTTCTTATAGATTTTTGTGCGCTGAAAACGAATCCGCAAACCGTTTTTTGAGAAATTTGATTTTGAAAAAAAAACTGCAAATTTTCAACTTTGAACATCTTTTGTGTCGAAATAGTAATAGTTATTCGATTGCTTGTTGCGTCAAATTATTCTATAAACCCTCCCGAATACAGCGATATAAGTTATTGGTGCATTATGAACATTTAAATATGTTTAAACAACGATCAAAGCGAAAAAAAAAACACCCGAAATGTACCCACTTTTGCAGATATCTTTAAATTTATCTCCAAAACTAAGGGTCTAGGAGAAAATCTGATTACTCCACGCGACGCAGCAGACATTTTTCCTTCGGAAAGCGTCAACAGAAGTGGTAAGACACATTTTGTTTTCAATACATAAGCGAAATAGTTTGGCAAAACGTGCGGCGTCGACAGTGGTAGTCATCTCAGCGTCACACAATCGCTTAACGCGCGTGACTACCACTGTCGACGCCGCACGTTTTGCCAAACTATTTCGCTTCTGTATTGAAAACGAAACGTGACTTACCACTTCTGTTGGTGCTTTCCGAAAGAAAAATTTCTGCTGCATCGCGTGGAATAGTTAAATTTCCTCCTAGACCCTTTGTTTTTAAAATATATAGCAAGATATCTGCAAAAATGGGTTCATTACGGGTGTCCATTTCCCTTTGATTGTTGTTTAAACATATTTAAATGCTTATAATTCAATAACTTATATCGTTGTGTTCGCGAGGGTTCATAGAATAATTTGACAGACCATACAACCGAATAACTATTATTGTTTGAACACAAAAGATGTTCAAAGTTGAAAATTTGCATTTTTTTTTCAAAATAGAATTTCTCGAAAACTGAGGGTGATGGCGATAAACGGTTTGCAGATTCGTTTTCAGCGCACAAAAATCTATAAGAAACGGCTATTGAATGTTACAGAACAGAAAAAAAGTTTAATTTTGTTGGACAGTGTAATTATTTCTATACGTTACTGTTATTATACAGGGTGTCCCACTAAGGAGTGGACAGCGCGATATCTCTTAAAGTATTGTCGATAAAAATATAAAAAAAATAGGGAATTGCATGGTTCGAGGGGGCCCATTTATTAGCGCGAACGAATTTTGTTTTTGATTATTATTTTAAAAGATACGATGGTCAAGTTCGGTTTTTCAAATGGAACTATTTTTTTTGAAGACCTGAGTTGATAGTGCGTTCCAAGACAAATTCAATAAGCTTTAATGTATACACTTTATTTCCACTGGTTTTTAAGATATTGCGCTTGCAAATTTACTGATTTTCACTGCAAGAAACCCCTCTGGAATGGCAAAAACCGGGGGCGGTCTTACTGGCACCACGGGTGGCACTGCCTGTTGAAATGGATACTTACCTGCCAAAGGTCTACGCCAGAAATGGCAGGCCCAAAGGCTGGACAATTCTTTTCTTTTGACACAATCTGCTCCCTATGGTTGAAATTTAGTCTAGCAACTTTCACTCCTCCTAACCTAACCAATCCAACTTGCATCCCTCCCAAAAGAACCGGCCATCCGAGCGTAGAAGCAAGTGCGAAATAAAAGTAACGATGCGCTTCTCGATACCGCAGATGTACCTACCTAAGTAGCATTTCTGACGGAAAAGAATTGTCCAGCCTTTGGGCCTGCCATTTCTGGCGTAGACCTTTGGCAGGTAAGTATCCATTTCAACAGGCAGTGCCACCCGTGGTGCCAGTAAGACCGCCCCCGGTTTTTGCCATTCCAGAGGGGTTTCTTGCAGTGAAAATCAGTAAATTTGCAAGCGCAATATCTTAAAAACCAGTGGAAATAAAGTGTATACATTAAAGCTTATTGAATTTGTCTTGGAACGCACTATCAACTCAGGTCTTCAAAAAAAATAGTTCCATTTGAAAAACCGAACTTGACCATCGTATCTTTTAAAATAATAATCGAAAACAAAATTCGTTCGCGCTAATAAATGGGCCCCCTCGAACCATGCAATTCCCTATTTTTTTTATATTTTTATCGACAATACTTTAAGAGATATCGCGCTGTCCACTCCTTAGTGGGACACCCTGTATGTTACGCAATACTAAGGGTATTATTTTCCTACAGGACTTAAAAGACCAATTGAAAGCACTAACGAAGACTTCGGATGAAAGTATCGACGAAGGTTATGGTGACAGCAGTATTGTTAGTTCCATTTCTATAGACATTCCATCGCCAAGTTCCATTAATTCAGTATTACTAAACGCAGCTTCTAGTGTCCTGTTAAGGAGTAAGGACTTTTGTAAACCAGTGCAAGTAGAACTTGATCATCTACAACTGAAATTTAATAAACTAAGAGGGCAATGTATTGCATAATACTAATAACTACTGTGCCCGGATGGAAAGAAGTCGGTTGAAATGTCACAGGGGCAAGAGGGGTTCTTCGCTCGCATTGGCTCCCGCCGCCCGTGTCCCGTTTGGTAAAGGGCTGTTCGAGTACTAGAGAAGAATATTCGAGTAGCTTGAAATTCGGACCGAGCCGAGCCGAGTACTCAAAAAAAGCGAGCGGCTCGAATAGAACCGAGAACTCGAATTCTTTCGAGCAGTTCGAAGAAAACCGAGCGGGCCGAAAGTACCGAACAGGCCGGTGTGTTGAGTAGTTTGATGCTTGAATGTTTCGAATATTTTAGAATATGTTTATATACTGGATAATGGTTTGTAATTATATTATTATTATTTCGACTTTATTTATTTTCAATAGTTAGAGAATACTTTCATTTGCAGTTTACATTTTAATTACTCACATTATTACTGCGGCCTCGCCTTTACTTGCATCTTACTTTCTCCTTATGTACTATATTTTCTGTTTAACGAGTAATCAAGTCGAAATAATAATAATAATAATTTATTTATTTATTTATTTATTTGACATTAATGGTCGAAACCATTTCATATTACATGTTCAACACAATGGCGTAAAGTAGAGACAACAATGATACAGCACATGAAGATAGCAAGTTAAAAACAGAAAAACGGAAAAAAGCAAAATGAGGACCTTAACTAGGTACGGTGCAAGAGTTCCCGGTATGCACTAGCCCTAAACCCGCAAGTGGATCCTGTGAAGCGGGTCACTCGCTCGAAATCTCGAGGTGTACTGATGCGGGTTAAATAAAAGTGGACACCTGGTGGGGTAGCCTGGCGCGTTAAATTGAATTAGACTAGTAATGGGCAGATTTAACAGGGCGGCTAATGAGCAGTTGCCACCTGGGCCCCATCTCCAAAGAAAATTATGACTAGGTATAGGTATTCAAACACTACATTTTTTTAAAACTACTATACTTACTACTTAGCCCGTTTTTAGTAAACTACTTCTTGATTTTTCCCGAAAAATGGGCCCCTCAGAACGTTTGCCACCTGTGCCTTTTTTTTTTAAATCCGCCACTAGTTATCCACTTTAACATTAATTATCTTAAATAAAAATAACAGGTCGGCCACGACTCTCCGGACCTCGAGAGTAGCCAAGTTCAGTCGCGTCATTATCGAAGCGTAGTCGTGGTCGAAGCGAGCTAACGGCTGTCCCATTTTGTAAGCAAGGAAATAATAATTACGAACCATTATCCAGTATATAAACATATTCTAAAATATTCGAAACATTCAAGTTTCAAATTACTCGACACACCGGACTGTTCGGTACTTTCGGCCCGATCGGTTTTCTTCGAGCCGCTCGAAAAAAATCGAGTTCTCGGTTCTATTCGAGCCGCTTGAAAAAATGCGAGTCCTCGGTTCTATTCGAGCCGCTCGAAAAAATTCGGGTTCTCGGTTCTATTCGAGCCGCTCGAAAAAATTCGAGTTCTCGCTTTTCTTCGAGCTACTCGGTTCTTTCGAGTACTCGGCTCGGTTCGGTTCTTCCAGCCGAAGTCAAGCTCGGCTCGATTTTTCCGAGTACTCGAACAGCTCTAGTTTGCTTACTTTGTATTCGTTGACGTTGTCGCGCCGGCCAATAGGGATATACTATTCGGACCCTAGAGTTTCTCGACCGACTTCTTTCCATCCGGGCACAGTAAATTACCTTATCGAATAATAATATCTGAAGGTATAATATAACTATACAGTATTATTGCAAATTCTATATTATAAAATACATAAATGTTGGTGACTGGATAGGGCAAGTATCATTCTGTTATGCGTAGATTTAGTATACGTGTAAGGTTGAGTCGATTTTATAGTTTTGATTAATTCGGTAAAGAGATTTACTAAGAGCAGACTGAATTGTAAATATGTTGACGTACTTACATTGAGTCTTATAATTGTTACAAATGTGAAAAGAATAAATTCAAAATATTCATAATTTAGTCGAATGTTTTATTAAAATTGGGACTTATCGTACATTGAAAATGTGTAGGATAACATTACTTTTTGGTTATTATGACATCATTGTGATAGCACTGTTTTATAATGTTGCACATGTACATACCTAGTTATTGACAAAAATGTAACACGTTACCTATTTTAAAAGAAAGCTTGAAAAAATTGCAAACTATTACTTTAAAGTTACATCTATTCATTAAATATTTTCTTACAGGATATGCTTTTACTTTTGTACAACACTAACGACTTACTACGGTATATAAGAAGCAATTTTATAGTATTTAAATAATATAATTCCACTGCAATATAAACAATTATTTCAATGATATCTTATAACATACACATACGTATATATATATCATATAACAAATTTAATTCACTCATATTTTGTATTATTTATTTGCATCGATTTAGTATAATTCACACACAAGTCATTCTGTTACAATATTTTTAATGATTAATAAAATAAAAAGCAAAAGAATAAATATACTACAAAATTATAAATAACACAATAAAAAGGTTTGGTTTTATAAATAAAGTTCGTAAGTATATTATTCTCAAAATTGGATGTCCTACTTAAAACTGACTACGTATTTGAAATGAGAAGCAAGGTAAAATACTATATTGAGTTATTCATAACATTTCCTTTCTTTTTGTATAAATAATTTCAAAACAACGCTAAAAAAATGGTGTTACAATTAATTTTATTCTGAATGAAATTACAATTTCATTTGTGGAAAATTTATTTAATTTTTATAGATTAAGTTCTGGTTGCATAACATTAATATAATTTAAAACATTTTTTTTGTCAAAGAACGTCCAATACATTGACACAAAATGAATACATATTAAGATTGCAATGTTTCTATATTCACGAACAAGTGAACGTGCTTTAAAAGAAATTGATCATATATGTATATATACATCATATTTACAAAGTAGTAAGCATAATAAAAACTGAATTAGTTTTGTTTGTTACAAAAATATCACAGACAAATATAATATCAAATAAGAAAGAGAAAACGGAGTTTCTCTTATTGGATGGGTAAATTTAATTAAGTAAAAGTACTTTTCACAAGTATCACAATCGCAAGAAAGATCTTTTGACATTAATGATAACTTAATTCGCATACAAACAGAAATATTTACAATAAATCTTGTTTCTAAGACAACGAAATGAGGAAAAACTAAGTTCCAATTACACAGAAAAATTGCAAAAATGAGTAACATAACGAAACTTCTTTAATGCACATATTATACAGGGTGAGTTACGCAAATAGGACAAGTTATATACGTATCTTTTGTTTAACTGTAATTAGAAAGAAACGATAGTGAAGAAAAGCTGAATGTTTTAAACAGATCTAATATCTTATGACAGAATTTTCTTTGCAAGCGCAACGATGCATGTACGACATGTGATGGCACGCATTTTTTTAAAAGTTACACAGCTTATTCTGGACATTCTATGTATAAAAGTATCAGGGCAATGAGGTCGAAAGAGGAATACTTTGTGAGATATGTATTTCCAATTTATTCAATAACATATCATTATTCAAAAATGATTTTAAAAGTAAAAATAAATATTTGCAAGATTAAGACACTCCACTTTATTAGTTCACGATGATCTATCATAACGAAAAGACGTAGAAGAACATTAAATTAGTACTATGAAACTAATTTAAGTTATCGTCAATATTCTGTGGAATTTCACAAACAGTAAGAAAGTAAACACGTTCAATGTTTCTGTGCTCTGCAGCAAAGATTACATTATTAGATAAAACGCCTTAGACTGTTAAGTCTTTATTCACAGTTCTAACATCCTCCTAAAATGAACGTATATTAACCCGCCGGCGGGCGCGCGCGTGTACTCAGTACACGGAGGTCAGTTTTTGGCTGAAAAAATTGTTTTACCGTGATCTATTCTACCCAGCGCTCCGTATGTATTCTTGCAGCGGAGATTTTTGCATAATGCTACGTACTTGTCAAGTTCAAATTCAGTTTGGAAACATGTTCAAAAACCAAAGCAATTGGAGACGACCACCTGGAGGCTTTTGAGGGGTGGTTCACCCCCTAAACGTGCAAACAGGCCAAAATAAGAAGACACCTGTTTCTTATTTTTCTGTCCTCTAAAACATATCCAAAAATCAAAGCAATCGGGCCCGCCGGCAGGGTACGCGGCATACTTTCGTTTTCATTCAATCAGAGACACTTCCATACTGAATTTGAACCTGAGAAGTACGTAGCATTATGCAAAAATGACCGTTGGAAGAATACATATGGGTGCTGAGTACAATACATCATGGTAAAACGGTTTTTCAGCCAAAACAGACCCCCGTGTACGGAGTACACGACGCGACCGCTCGTGTAAAACATTTAGGCGCGCCCGCCGGCGAGTTAATGAGAAAATTCGAAATATCTCGCAAAGTATTAACGCTTCGATCTCACTCACCGTCCTAATAGGCACTTTTCTACAGAACGTAAAATGAACATATGGTTGCATATGGTTTCAACCCGAAGGCACAGTCGCATATCTTATATGCATCATTGCACCAGCAAACAATGTTCTATTATAAGAAATTAAATCTTAAACTATTCACCTTCTTCCACTATCACTTCTTTCTAATTCCAAGCAAACAGGAGCGCGTTACAACGAAAAACCATTAATATGCTACAGATATTAAATTATTTTTCGAAAGTTTCCTCAGAAGTAGTGGTTGATTCATACATTAAACCAAGATTCTCAACTCTTGAAAGGTATATTTCATATGTTAAACTTGAGATATAATAGCATTACATATTTCTTCTTCTTCTAAAGATTTACATTACCTCCAAATGTACGCTTTAAACTTTCGGTTCCTTTAAAAAGAATAAGTGAAGACCTATTTAATCACTGATCCATGTTTGCTCTATTATATGCAACGATCTATGACATCGTTGACGAACACGCGACAGCGCAAAACTGATTATTACAAATCGAGAAGCTCATTCGAAAATGATCGTGAGATCGTGATATTTCTTCGATGCTCCTACGTTATTAAATGTTTAAACACTGGTATAAAATATTTTTTACCGTACCATTTGATTACGCATTTTCTTTTCTTCGCACCGCCCCCCCCCCACCCATTTTTTGTTGGCTTATAATTGTCTATAGTACTTACAGTTTTGTATACATATCTATATTTAAAATGAAATTAATCAACTTTGTACGATTGCAGATCGTTCAAAAGAGCACCATGGCTTCAGTCTACATATACAGTTCTCGGAAGTCTCGAAACACTCCCTTTTGTACACCGTTATAACGGGAATGTTGCTGAACGATGATACCTATAATTTTATCACGTTAATGTGATTTGAAATTGAACAGTTATTATATAATACATTTATAATTATGCTACTAATGCTAATAATGTTATTGTATACACTTAGTGAAATAGGAAACCGGACAGTAAACAGTTTATCTCGAACCCATTGTCATCTGGGGGCAGATTCCGTTTGTTTAACTCTGTCAAATTGGCGGCGATAATGAGCTCGTCCACGACCTCTATTTCGATGCCCGCGATTATTATACCCATGGTAAGTATGATGCAGTGGACGAGATTGATAATGAGCATGATTTTGCGTCTGGTGTGGGGGCTGCTTCGATTGCGGCAGTTGCTGAAGAAAACACTTTTTATCAAACCTTTTATCAGGGACTTCAAACCGGTATGATTTTCATACCGGTGTTACGTCAACAAAGCTATACCAAAACCGTTATAGAACCGAAATAGGTGAATACCGAAATCGTTGAAGTACCGAAACCGAAATAAATACCGGTATTTTTCCGGTTTTTCTTTAGGTGCCACGGTAGATTAAAGTAATATCTTCATAGCCCTTATTAATTCGAGCTGTAAAAACACCGACATAACCTAATATATTTTCATAAAAATACCAATAGATTCGTAGCTTCATTATAGCGTGGCCGCAGAAAAAAAGAAAAAATACAACGTTTCCCTTCCGAATTCTGGAAGTCGTAATATCACTTTCTTCTTCACTTGCGAACACATTATACAATATCAACATCATGTACAATCGGTTTTGCTTAATAATACTTTGAAAACTGTAATAAGATCCGAAAACCGAAAAAATTACCGGTAAATATACCGGTATTTGCATATATCGGTATGACGTCGTACCGGTATTTGTGTATTTCGGTTTCTATAAAGGTTTTGAAGATGGAACCGAAAATACCGGTATCATACCAGTATTTTCAGTTTCGGTAGAAGTCCCTGCTTTTTATTAAAGTATTTTACATGTTGGGAACATGTAGGAAACGCACGTTTAAATGAAATGCACATCTGAATTTCTTATGCTATTAGAAGTTCATTCCCAGATATAACATAGTCTGTTATGTGTATAATGTAAAAAAATTATAAATTCCACGTACCATTTGATTAACAGGTTGTACTGTTTGATTCGCGTACGCGTTCAAACTGGTTCCAGGCGGACTGAGTCCTTCTGTAGTGGCACTAGGCTCATCTTCCGTTCTTACTAGCGTTTTTACCCCTTCAGCTTCTAAATCGATTATACCGCCCCTCTGTTGCTGCCTTAAGAACAACGTTGCCATCTGTTTCTGTAATTCTCTCAATTCTGCAGTAACTGAAAAGTCTGTCGCAGCTTCAACATCGATCGGAGGTGGAGCAGACCATAGACTTTCTACATCACAGTTGATCGATTCTCGACATACAGGACATATTGCCTGAAAACATACAAAAGCTCTAATTGTAAGTAAGCAGAAGTGCTAAAAATTTATACCGATTTGTAGGAGAATTACGGAGGGTATGTATAAAATGATTTCTACAGTAAATGACGAGAGAAACGATAGTACCTGAAATTTATTCGTAGCATCCTGCTGCCATTGCGGTAGTTTTGCTTGCTCTTCTCTGTAATATCGTTCTGCAGCTGCAACATGTGCTGCTAAACAGTGTGAATGAAAATAATGATAGCACTCGGTTTTCGTAAACTCGTCCCCTTCCCGAAAACCATACAAGCATATGGCACATTGATCCGTGGGAAGGTTGCTTCTCGTAAGATGTTCCCTTATTAACTATTGTAATAATATAGTTGATGTTATTAACTGTTATGATAATGACACTATACAGTATAAAGATAGCAAGAAATTATAGATAAAAAAGCGGGTAAACTTTTCCTCTGGGAAACCTTTTTTTTCACCAAAAATTTAAATGGATCAAAACCAATTTTGTGTTTAGGAATCTATTCAGTAAAAAGTTATTAAGTAAAAGGGACTGTGAAATTTTTACGTATATTCTGACCCCTAATGTGACCAACTATTATGCTTCACTTCGAAAGGATACTTTTTTTTAACCAATACTATACAACGTAGGCCCAAACTCACATCGGTTCGCCACCATGCTTTACGCGCCCGCAAGTGGGCGCGCGCCCTCCACGCTGATCTAACCCCAACCAATACTAATAACCTGGACAAATTAGAAGGTGGAATGCGTACAATATACTTTATCGCTTTGTCATAAGGTAATTGAACATCTTCAAAGAAAGAATCTACAGTTCCAGCAAACTGACGACATTCGGTTTTCCCTCTTACACAAATAAAGAGTCCAGCATCGTGCTGACCTGTTTCAAATAACTTCATCAGTTTGCAATGAACACTACAATTCTTACTAATTATCAGCAGCCCTTGCTCCCGCAGCAACCATACTAGAGCACTTTCTTCAGACTGTGGTAAAGAACACAAGTTCCACGTTACCATTTTAAATATATGTAATTACTTTATTTCTTTTTTAGCCTAAATATTTTAGGTTGTCGAAATCCCTCAATGTAACCGTTTCGAAAAACAAAGAAACCAGTAAGTATGTCAAAATTTTGTCGAAAGACATAGAAAATATGTCAAAATTTTTTAACTTTTTCGCCTCACAACTTTTCAACGAATAGATTCCTAAACTCAAAATTGTTATTTTTGCATGTTATTTGATACGTGCTTTCGATCCATATAAATTTTCGGTGAAACAAAGATTTCCTAGAGGTAAAGTTCACATAAAAAAGCATGAACTTTGTAATTATTTGTCCATATTGTATTTTTTCTTATGTACATCCAGCTCATTCGATTCTGACTGTGTCAGCAGATATGCGCACCAGTGCCTGCACATTTCTATAGTATTTCGTGAATAGGGTCTTGGCGACAGCCTACGGTGTCACTTTGCTCTGACACATATTCATGATATATTGTAGAAGAGTTCCCAAAATGATTCAGCTAGGTGTACAGCATATATGCTACTATAACTATAGTTTCAGGATATTACAAAGTATCTGTTACCTTAATATTTATTAGAGTAATTATTTAGAAGTTTTCCATCCACACCGATTTCAATGATTTTTGGATATGTTATCAAGATCAAGATCCTGAACAACTTTTTCCTATACATGTTACCGCCGCTCGACCTTCGTTTCCGAGATATTCGCGAAAAACTGCTGCTACTACACAATTAGGGAATTCAATCCCGGGATCCCAGCTGTTTTTTGTATTCTAAAACTCCCGGGATTTGATATATCAAGTTATAACTTATCCCGAGAATTTCGAGAATTTTTAAAAACGTTAATTACTTTATGAACAAGTGAAAAATATAAAAATGGAACCCAAAAAACAACCGGGATCCCGGGATTGAATTCCCTATCCACAATGTATTCTGCCGTATACCTACCTACAGTACGCGTCCGTGGCAGCGTATGCGCCAGTATGGGACAAAACAAATGACGAAGCTGACCTTCGTTTTCGAGATATTTGCGAAAAACTTCTTTTGACCTATTCCGACGCAACGCATTCCACTTTTCAACTTGTCCCGGGTATTAGAATTAGTCGGGGCTAGATCAGCGCGGGGGGCACGCGCCCGCTCGCGGGCGCATAAAGCATGATGGCGAACCGATATGAGTCGGGGTGTTGACGGGCATCCGCAAGTTTCTGGTTCAAATCTCTAAACTCACATCAGTTCGCTATCATGCTTTACACGCCCCCCGCACTTATCTAGCCCCAACCAATACTAATACCCGGGACAAGTTGGTAAGTGGAATGCGTTGCGCCCGGAATAAATCAACAGAAGTTTTTCGCAAATATCTCGAAAATGAAGGTCGTGCGGCGGTAACATGTATAGGACAAAGTTGTTCAGAATCTTGATCTTGATAACATATCTAAAAATCATTGAAATCGGTGAGGATGAAACACTTATAAATAAGTACCTTTATTAGATATAATATATATTAATTTAATAGGCATACCTCAATGAGTTCAAACATGACTGGTTGGCCTATGAAATCATTGCATTTTGTTTCTGCATCCGACTGCATAAGCCTCACTGTTTCTTCGTCTAATCCCCTAGGATTTCTAAGACTTATAGTAGGTGACACATCAGGATATCCCATTGGTAATTGAACAATCAATGTCACACAAACATATTGTGATTGAGAGTCTTCACCAGTCGAGGGGAATAATACAGTTTCGATACACTCTGGCTCACCTCTAAAAGAATATTAATTTACGCCATATATCCATTAGAAAGTACAAACCGTTAAATACTATTTTACATCAGTACAACAATGTACAAAGAGCGGTAAAATTGTCTCAACTAAATAGCGTCAAGTGTCAATTAATGGAAATGTAGGAAATCAGAATATCAACAGCATAACAAACTAATTATCAAAAAGACGAATTATTAAATTGGTTCGGTCATCAGGTTGCAAAGCATGTATATTTCCCGTGGGAGCTACATACCTATCGTTTTCCTTTATGTTCAACTCACTGTCGAGTAGAATCGCCCTTAATGCTTCGATTTCGTCAGTCATTCTACGAAAATTTCTCTAATATTAAAAAAGCCGGAGAATCTACAAGAAACACTGACTGTAGAACTTTGTAGAAATTACCTTTCATCTACCACCGTATCTGACATCGTTCCTGGGACAGACAGTAGCGGGATGTTTATTGCGAAAATTATTTTAAATTTGACAGAACAGAATTTTTTCGTCTTCGACGATTACGGGATTCTCGATAAGCGTCAATGTGCGTCAATATTGAAAGCCTTCTGCTACTACTACTGTTACCAACTGGATGGCTCTGGAATTATCGCGGTGTTGCGCGATCTCGTGGGGATTTTTGTTAAAAAGCAAGGGGTGCGTCTATTAAGGCTGATTCACGGCCGATTTCTTCAACCTCAGTAATCTTCCATGCAACCATTTATTTTTCTGCAATTTCTCATATTTCGGGGATAAACATATAGAATTATAATTATTATGTTTTAAAGTATTATCATAATTTCCCTTGCAATTCCCAGATAACACAAAGACGTCTTAGGCCGGTATTCATAGTCGCTACTTATTCTTAAGCAAATGCTTAAGCATTCGGCATCCTTTACTAGCTACTAAGTTACTAGAGGATGCTGCATGCTTAAGCATTTGCTTAAGAATAAGTAGCGACTATGAATACCAGCCTTAAAAACGTCTAGGTCAGGCGTTCAGGACGTCTTAAAGACGTCCACGAACGTCCAGAAGACGCCTTAAAAAGGTCCTAAAAACGTCCATTTTCATAAAACAGTACGTCTTTAAGACGTCTTGATTAGATCCGAAACAGGCGTTTTTAAGACGTTCATCACAGTACTGGTTTGATTTAATAAAAATTTAAGGAAGTAAATGCTTTTCAAAATAAGATCAAACTTGATGACAATTGATTTAATTTATGTAATTCAGAAATAATGTAGAATATATGCACTTACAATAGATACAAGTACATATTAGGTCGAATATACAGAATATACAAACTATGCAGGATATACACTTAAAATAAACATGGATGTGCCCTTAAAATAGATAAAATATGTAGAACATGTAGGTAGTATACATAAATTATACAAAGTATAATTGTTTATTCATTGAGTGCAGGAATCTCAATGTGACTGCAATCGTCTCTAAAGTGTGCTGCTTGTCTGAAAATAAAAAGAGACGTGAAATTAACTAATACCCTATACAAACAATTAAATAAAGACTGTAGTGTTAATAGCTTTGTTAAAATATCTTCGGCAGTAACGTTTTCCTATCGCAAGCTCTTTTTAGCCAGGCTTGTATGGATAGTTCTGTACCTTTTTATTCTCTACCATTTCCCTGTGTTCTGCTGCACCTTAAAGAAAAATTTCGAGAAAACATTACATTGAATTTTACAGTAATCAATATTAGGAGCAGTAAAAAAAGGGTGATAGTTACATATTAAAACCGTTGCTACGTTTAATTTATGGAAATCTTCTCTCCTTTTTCTGCCAAGGTCAACTAAATAGCAATGCAACATCCATTGGTCATCAACGACGTTAGCAATCGTTTCACAAAATTATAATGATTGGAACCATAAAAATTTGCCAATTCGTTAACCTAAAATTTAAAAATTATTCAAACCCTAACCTAGAACTAATACATACCTGTGGCCGCAAATACTCAAACAAATATACAAAAACTGTACAAAATCGTTATGAATGCTGTATAAAAACTGTATGAAAACAATATAAAAACTGTATAAAACCGGTGTGCATACATTCGGTCAGAAACATTTAAACAAATGCCCCTGTGTTTTTGGTTTTTCATTGTTTCTTTGGGCAAATGTTTATAAACATTTATATACACCAGTATGTACTTATGTATATATATATGTATGTAGATCTAATTAGACTTTACCTGTTCGATCTATCCATATTTCGTGGATGGTTTGGGTTAGACAGCGGTTACAATCCCTGCTTTCCTTGAACTAATGTATCCTAATGTATCGACATTTCTCAGATGGCGCACAGCCTCTTTTGAACGCCTGTTTTGGACGTAACCAAGGTGTGCTCTGAACGACTTACAGACGTCTGCAAAATACGTCTTTAAGACGTTTTAAAGATGTCCATTTTCACAAATCAGGGAGACAGGCGTTCGGACCTAAAATGGACGTCTTTAAGACGTCCTGTGCTATCAGGATCGGGGATACATCCCTGATAGCACAAAACCGTTTTAAAAACGTCCAGAAGAGGTCCAGAAAAGGTCCTAAAAACGTCCATTTTCACAAACCAGAACGCTTTCAAAACGTTTTTAAAACGTTTTCAGGACGTTTTTAAAACGTTTTCAGGGCGTTTTTGAAACGTTTTCAGGACGTTTTTAAAACGTTTTCAGGACGCTTTTAAAACGTTTTCAGGACGCTTTTAAAACGGTTTTATATCGTTTTCAGGACGTTTGTAGGGCGTTTTTAAGACGTTCATCGGTACTGATTCGATTGAATAAAAATTGATGGATGAAAAGGTTTTCAAAATAATATCGAACTCGATAACAATGTATTTCGTTTATTTAATTCCAATTAGATTTATTTATAGTATTATTATGTATACAGGATATAGGTATGCAGAATATATGTATATGCACTTACAATAGATACATGAAAATTTCAGTACAAGGTCGAATGTACAGAATATACCACTTAAAATAGATATGAAATATGTAGAACATGTAGGTAGTACACATAGATTATACAAATTATACAAAATATAGGTACAGAATATGGAAAATATCTGCACTTACAATAGATGTTTATAATATTGTTGAAAGATTTCAAAATATTGTGGAAAATGCAACGTCGTGGCATTATTAATGAATATGTGAAATTTATAAAAAAAATATATGTAAAACAAAATGTCCAAAAATGCTATAGGGCAGATGTCCCAATTACCGTGCTTTGACGCCGACATGCTCGCGAAGGAATTAATTACTGACTTCTCTTACTTTAATTTTGCTTGGTGAAAATTTATATTGGTGTTTTGAATTCAAGAGTTAACTTTTCTCTTTATTAAAGCATTTTTTCGGGTTGGAAATGTTAATTTTCCATTATTTTTTATTTGAAATAAAAATACATGTTATTGTCCCCATTACCATACCCTGAAAAATGCGTTGTCCCTATTCCCGTGGCCTTTTTTGAATAGCGTTCCCGCGGTTAGGTTATGTCTTTGAACTTTGAACTGTTCAAAACATTTTTTTGCTCTACGAGAGCCTTTTCATTACAAAAGCAAAATATGCAAATATAAATTTCTGTTCACCCGTTCTGAAAAACGAAAGTAAGGTTAGGTTTAGCAGTTACAGAGGGAGCCAATGGGCACCGAAGGGTAATAGGGACAAGCGTTAAGGGGGTTGACACGTCACGTGACCTGGCCGATTCGGCAGGTCGGTATTACAGCATTTTTTTCTGCACAGAAATGGTAATACCGATAGATCGACGATTACCCGGTGAACGCGAGAGGGAGCTGTTTGCTATTTCTGTATTCTATTCTGAATAAGGAAAGAAATTCTCAGTTCTTTCGTTATACTTATAAAAATTTAAACGGAAAGTCGGCTGGAACTGTAAACGTAGAAAATTCATTGTACATTTTAATTACTTGAAATGTGCTTGTGCTACAATATTCTACGTTAGCAGTAAGGAATTCTAAGTGAAAAGGGAAAATAGATGAGGAAATGTCCCCAGAAAATGAAATTTGTTAGGTTAGACATTTTTTTACTAGCAAAGCACCGAAACAGAACATGAAATACACTTATTACACGTCCTCTGCAGAAAGCAGTTGTCAACAAACATTATATATACAAAATTGTATTGAATGTTGAATTGGGCTAGTGAAAATGCGCAGACTGGATGCGCGTGATTATTATGTGGTCGGCTCCTCGAAGTGGCAGAAAATATAACCTGATTGCTATACCCGATTTCCTAAAGATGCTGTTGTGACGTAATAATAATATTTTGAAAGGATGATAAGGTAGTTCACAAATGTTTCGTAAAAGAACGAAATGGCCACTAAACATTTGTTGTCATATACTTAGGTTATATTTTCTGTCACTTCGAGGAGCCGACCACATAATAATCACGCGCATCCAGCCTGCGCATTTTCAGTAGCGGATTTCATGAACGAATTCTGAACTGGAATAATTATGAAACACAATGTTTACGGGGTTTATTACTATTTTATGATGCTTCAATTCCTTTAATGATCCTGTCCATATAACCGTTGGCTATTAACAAATAATATAAAAAAGGTACTCAAAAATATTGGGATGGCTTAGTGCACACATATTGTATGTCTAGTTTTTATGAAATTTGAGTTTTTATATGCAAGAAATAGTGCTTGACTGTTTATGCTGCATAAAAATTACATTTTTATCTTTTTTATAAATTCATCAAAAATTATATTTTTGTTTATTGTATGTCCCTGAATTTATTATGCTGAGTGCACAAATGTTGTGTGTCCATGCCAGAGGATGAAAATAGTCTTGGAAAAATGTGACAATAAATAAAAAAATTTTAAAGTCTTCCTATATCTACCGCGAATTACTTTTTTATTTCTGTTACTTTAAAAATAAATATAATATTGAAGTGAGATTATTTCCAGTATTATTCCTTTCATTCATTTTTATATAATATCATTCAGTATAGTATGTCCTCCTCTGTACTTGGTTACAATAGCATGTCCAACTTCCAAGCATTATTGTCGAGTTATTATTATAATTTTGCAGATTCTAATACTAATACTTATACTACTAATTACATACTTTCAGTGATACCTATATTACAATAATGCAAAAAGCATTTATGTAATTATAAAGTACCATTGAATATTTGAACCTGTTTTTCTCAAAAACGCTAAAAGTGGACATACAATATGTGTGCACTAATTGTAAGCCATCGATGTACAATAGGAATTTTTTTTTAATGTAGGTTAGTCCGTTGTTGTTCTAACTGCCTGAATTACTATGACATAAATACGACAGCGATTTCAAGTGATGTATATGTAACGATAAAAGCATTAATTTAGTAAATGTATACAATTCCCAGCAGTTCCTATGTCAATGTATGCCTAAAATGAATATAACCTAACCTACAATCGTCCGAAAATGCATACATTGACTCCATCATGCTTTTATTGTGGCTCGTATATCCAGCTATCGCTTCAGTTTTGCTATGAATCCACGTTGGCAGTCCTGTGGCGCCGCAAGCGCGCCATTTAGCACAAACGCGCTGAAAGAACGCGTGTTCGCCACGCTAGGGGATTGTAAGCTGACAAGTCAATCAGCGGCGAGAACGGCGACACCGTGTTAGTGTCGCTCAGAACTTTAGTTTTAAGCATTGCATCTCTCTCCTCGTGGCAGTCAGCTTTTTCCACGTGCAAGGCTGCCACGAGGTTTCTCTCTGTACCTGAGTTGATATATTAAACTGTTATTGTTCATTTTATTACTCATCGAATATTTCATTTTTTGTGGACCTGCCCTGGCACCAGTGCCTCCGTAGGAAAGTACCCCACAGTCCTCCCGAATAGGCGCCATCTCGTATCTACTACCTCAACTAAATTTGTCACGTGACTTGCTATGTATTATCGCCAATGTGGCGGAACTCTGATTTGGGAATGTAGTTACGATTTTTCGTTTTTCGTTCTTATATGAGCAGATTTTGGCCTGGGAGAGGTCTCATTCGAAAGAAGAAGACTCAATGCGGAGCGCTCTGCTCACCGTTTGAGTCACAAAACTCTTTTAGTGACCTAAAAATGCTTGGATTCTGCGGGTATATTTTGTCGACTTTTGCTTTACTTTGGACACTGATATTATTACATATCAACACAATCTCGTTGAACCATGAGCAGAGCGCTCCGCATTGAACCTTCCTCTTTCGAATGAGACCTCGCCCAACCCCAAATCTGCTCATATAAGGACTAAAAACGAAAAATCCCGAACCCATGTTTCGGGCCAGATTGTATCGGTATACAGCGCGCTGCATTACCCGTGTCTACCCCCTTAACTTCCTGTCCCAATTACCGGATTCGCTTTAAAAATACGAAAACGTTTCAAAAGTGCTTATTTTGCTATTTTTCATAAAATTGGAACCTTTTATGATATAATAAACACTTTACATAAGTGCAAATCATGATAATTATCAATTTATTCACTACTGTAAAGTATGTGTTCCTTACCATTTTCGGTAAGGATTTAGGTAAATCCATCGAAATCTTCATATGCATTTTTGAATTTTTTTTCTATGCTTTGATTGTTTAAAAATCCAACCTTCTCGTTTGTAACACATATATTAATAGTTTAATTTAATTAAAAAATATTCTTTCCTTATTTATGTATGCGAGTTTTTTTGTACGACTTCGTTAAATATAAAGGCACGGTAATAGGGACAGGACACGGTAATTGGGACATCTACCCTAGATTATATTAAATAAATGTGCTACACACAAAAATAAGGACCTGTAGAATTAATATAAATAAATAAAACACATGAATTCTTCCTCCGTTTCTGATATTTAGAGGATTTCAGTTCTACATTAATATAAATATTTGAAAGATAGACGGGAAACCGAAATACCAGTAGAGGGAAACTGTGTAGCTGGGAGGCTCGTCGGGGTGGGTAGTCAGAGGCTGGAGGCTGATACGGTAGGTTGGGTTAGGTATATCGAAGCTGGACTTTCGCAGTGTTGCCATTTTGCCTTCAGCACGGCTAGTACTAGATTCGGCTGTGTACTAGACTAACAGCAAATTCGGTATCTCTCACTGACTCTGAGCTGGTGCCAGTAAATGACTTGAATTGGTTGATTCTTATAGAGTTATCTTCGTCTCTATCAGAAACAACCAATCCAACTCATTTTCTGGCACCGGCACAGAGTCAGTGCGCGATACCGAATTCGCTATAAACTACTGGACGTGTCTGAACCAACCTTAAAGTTGATATATTAACGTAACAAATAAACAACTGACTACAGTTGTTTTTTAATAGAACATCATATAAAGAAATAATTTAAACAGGGTGATCAATTTTGATATGTAAAGTTCACCATTATTGTTTCATAATAAATATTTCAATTAACACCCGATGGTTCGTAAAATACAACACGTTCAGCAAAGTATGAAAACATTTTTGGAAACTCGAGGTTGTGAATCACGCAATAATCTTAGAACAAGCTACGTAATTCGAAGTATGACATAACCTCCAACTATCTTTTGCATCTACTTAGAGTTCTTAATTCCCTATCAGCACCTATCAGTCGTAGCGGTATAGTGTTATATAAATAAATGTATGCATATTGGGTTCCATATTTATCATAGGTCTACACCATATTAATTATACTCTCGTCACAAATGCAAGTAAAGTCTCTTCCTGACATGTACAGGGTCATCCGTTAAAACTGCAACCTACGCGCGCGCGCGAACAAACGAAATGGTAACATCGCCTCACGGACGCATTCCACTGCAACCACCGGCCCGGCGTTCGGAGCTGTGATGCCAGATCGAGGACGAGTTCCCTCGAGAATTTCCCCCACCTCGCGCACACTACGCCGGAGCTGCGTGTCCGTGAGTTGGACTCCGAAGCGCCGAGCTCACGGATACGCTGCTCCGGCGTAGTATGCGCGAGGTGGGGGAAATTCTCGAGGAAACCCGTCCCCGATCTGGCATCACAGGTTCGGAGGGCTGTCAGCGACCGCTGAACAGCAGTGACGCCCGAGCCTCAAAAATTTTAACTAAGTTGCACTGTTTCAAATTAACGCAACAAAGAGCTGTGCGGAATTTCTCGGCCCAGGTAAGCTAGCCGCGCGCTCCGCTTTTATGATCGGTTTACCACTCGCACCCCAGATTACTCTAATGAGGTTTGAAAACAGTGTCGACTGGTTTCGTACCCGTCTTAATTTCAAAATTTTTAGCTACAACAGGGTTGACCGTGGCGCTATACCTCTGTACAGAGAGATTTTTCGCCACCTGCGTGTAAAAGCCACAATAATGGCCCATCGTTCCAAAAATGTCATTAACGAAATTGAGTAGCTAAAAGGTTAAAACATTCAGACACAAAAATTCTAGAAAAAAATTCAAAGACCGCTATAAACATAGACACGTCCTATTAGTTGCCCTTTACGTCCGATCTATGCATGCACTACATTAAGGATAAAATTATAAAAAAGAAAACCAGAACAATAGATTCTGAGGTCTGCAGAACTAACACATAATTGAATAAAAATTTAATTTCTCAATTTATGAAAGTAATGACACAGAAACAACTAGCCTATTGATTATCAACATCATGAATTTTAAAAAGAGCATTCAAAACAGAATCAAATAAACAGTTTGCAAAAGCTTTTCACAACAATTACGGTTAAAAAATTGATAAAAGAAAAATTAAGTACACGTAAAATATTTTACATTATCCATCATTAAGAGGGAATAATTTTTCCTCAATTTTCGGTGCAAATTTCATTCCGATATCTTTTATAGTTCATAACTTTTACGAAAAAGGTCCCAAATTCTTCAACCTGGGCCGGGAAATTTCAAATAGCTCTTTACGACCTTAATTTGAAAGAGACCACCCTAAAATTTTTGAAGCTCGGGCATCACTGCTGTTCAGCGGTCGCTGGCAGCCCTCCGAACGCCGGGCCGGTGAATGGTTGTAGTGGAATGCGTCCGTGAGACAGTGTTGCCATTTTCGTCTGTTCGCGCGCGCGCGACGATTGCAGTCGTGAGACTGCTGTAGGTTGCAGTCTTAAGATTACAGAGCGGATGATCCTGTATAGTAATTGAAAAATTAATTAAATATTGTATTTTTGATTATACTATCATTATTTTCAATATATCATCCACTTATGTTCAACAGAAAGTATGTAATAGAAAAAAATTAAAATTTATTCAAGATCATTTCATGTAAAAATCAAATATTACAGAAGTATCAAAGAGTTTTGGAGAGGGAAAACAAAGAAAATTACGTTACATTAAATAATATTCATATAAATCATAAAATTTTACTAAATCCCAAGAAACTCCAATAATTCGATGTGTCCATTTTGAATCAGATCTTAATGTATATGATTATGTGATGGCAAAGACCATATTTCTTAAATTTTGGTAAATTTTATTTGTAACATATTGTAACCGACTTGTTTCCAAACTTAATGACATAATAAATTCTTTTTTTGAAGGATTCAAGTATTGTAGATTTAACACCAGTCTGTGTTACAAACAGACAGCCCCCTAAAAAATTCTATCATCCAATAAAAGGTGTTGTAATTCCTCTAAATAGAATAGAAGTGATTAATTGATTAATTGTTTTACTTTTATCTCCATATTTTCCCTATATTTATGGTTTTAGGATTCATGAAAAATTCAGTAGAGATAGAAAAATTAATATACTAAAAATAATGCTTTAAATATGTTTGATATTATGAAGCTTTAATTTCAAAAGCATAATTTTTGTCATACTAAAATTTTGATCCATGTAGTCGAATCAGTACATACACTCCTCACATTAATTAAAGGATCACCTCTAGGAACCCGAAAAATAGGGACAAGTTCACATGGTCATAACTCCGGCAAAAATCGTGGTATCGATATTTTGAAACTATGATTTGAAAGCGTGGAATCCCTACTTTCAGCTGCCTTTTCAGATTTTAGCTGTATTACTTTTCGGCAAAGTTATAACGATATAAAGAGCACTTGGTCAATTTTAAACAAATTTCTTCAACTTGCAAAAGTCCCATGGAGAGTATAAATTTTTTTACACAAATCCTACTTACACCAGTCGAAAGTGACTACTTTTCTGTGTAAAAAGAGAGTAATAAATTTATTGTGCGATTTTTTTTGACCGAGTTATTCAACTTTGAAGCAAAAACCGTTTTTGTTTACTTTAGTCGCTTCTGGCAAGCGAAGGAATCATCGTAGAACGTTCATGAAAAAAGCAATAGAAACATCAGTCTTTTCTCTTTAAGACGCATCTCTGACGTTTTCGATTCGATTAAAATTTCGGTCTATGATGTTCCTTCGAAAATATGCTTAAAAATTGCACAAATTCCATTTTTTCTTCAACTCGCTGTATCTCCGCGAGGGATGAGCGGAACATCAATGTGTTAAGCTCAATTCTAAAGCGGAGAGTCTCCCGATTCTTTTGAGTTCCACCGGAACGCGCTGCGATAATTTTTTACTTGTGACCTTTAAGTTAGAAGTTACCGTTTGGAAAAAAGTTCTCGAGCGGCCTCGTGACTGTCGTACCGCCGGCATTGGCACCACCAATGGCATATCGCTTGGAGGTGTTTGTCATATTTGTGTGCACACACAGGAACATTCGGTATCGTCGGTGTTATTCGGCTCGCTTTCGGCTGCTACCGTCACTTATAGCGGCGGGTGGGGATACGAACAAGAGTGCTCGCTTCCGTGGGAACGACCGACAGTGCGACACATTTTGTAGCCTTATTTTTTCGAAACGGTAACTTCAAACTTAAAGGCCACAGGTAAAAAATTATCGCAGTGCGTTCAGTTGGAACTCAAAAGAATCGGGAGACTCTTCGCTTTAAAATGAGCTTAAGATATTGATGTTCCGGTCATCCCTCGCGAAAATACAGCGAGTTGAAGTAAAAATGGAATTCGTGCAATTTTTAAGCATATCTTCGAAAGGACATCATGGACCGAAATTTTAATCGAATTGAAAAAGTCAAAGATGCGTCTTAAAGAGGAAAGACTGATGTTTCTATTGCTTTTTCATGAACGTTCTACGATGATTCCTTCGCTTGCCAGAAGCGACTAAAGTAAAAAAAAACAGTTTTTGCTTCAAAGTTGAATAACTCGGCCAAAAAAAATCGGACAAGAAATGTATTACTCTGTTTTTGCACAACAAAGTAGCCGCTTTCGACTAATGTAAATAGGATTTGTGTAAAAAATTTCATACTCTCTATGGGACTTTCGCAAGTTGAAGAAATTTGTTTAAAATTGACCAAGTGCTCTTTATATCGTTATAACTTTGCCGAAAAGTAATACAGCTAAAATCTGAAAAGGCAGCTGAAAGTAGGGATTCCACGCTTTCAAATCATAGTTTCAAAATATCGATACCACGATTTTTGCCGGAGTTATGACCATGTGAACTTGTCCCTATTTTCGGGTTCCTAGAGGTGATCCTTTAATTAATGTGAGTGTATATTTTTCGAAAATGATAGTATGATTTGAGTCAACCAGTAGAAGTTGATGTCAGCAATATTAGACAGACACAGAACATGCCTTCAAAACTCCGAAGACTAATAGTACTAAGGAATAATGGAAAATTAAATGGCTATATGTACCTCACGTCTGCATTTAAACTGTTATTTCTTAATTAATATTTTCACTTGTGCTTTTTATGTTATTATAATTGAATTTAAAAAAAATTGAAGTTGGCTAAAGTCCCCTTTATTATAGGAATTACAAGTAATCCACCCAACATCCCAATAATGAGAAAAAGCGTTAATGCGAGAGTAAGAATTTTGATATGTATAGCTGAAAAATAACATAATTCTAACATGAACTGATAGAGTAATGGTATCGAAGGTGTTGCTTAATGCATATAATTAATATTATCACTTCTTATTACTGCACAGTAGAAAATACTCGGTGATTCAAAAAAGAAGAAATCACAATCGCAATTTCCAAGAGTTTTGTCAAGAAGAGGAAACAGTTTGGATCAGACTAGTTTTGAAAACATAAGTAAATTCAGCGTTCTCCTTCTGTATCTCCATTTTCTACTCTGGTATTATCTCTCTTTTTCGAAGACCCAACATTTTATTGAGCTCTTTGAAATGTGTCCAGTAGAGGACAGTGGGAATTAAATATATACGTTATTAAATCGAACAAAAAATAAATAATAAACATTGGTATGTGCTAGTATCTTTATTTTCCAATGATGTAAGATCTAACAAGCTACAGTTACAATACTCTACTCTATCGTTCATAATGTATTTATTAGAGTTGCAAAGAGAAAGTGCTTATTCTCGTTATTCACTTTCAACTGTGACATCCATTTTAAGGCTGGTGAGCATATTATCCTCTTGCTTGAAGTCGCATTCGATTCTGTAATCACCAGGATTCATGTCGCTAAACCAAGAACTAATGTCGCAATCTTTAGCAGATTGTTCGCCCTGAAAAGTAAAATTCACGTGTATGCAGACTTTACAGTTAATCCATTTTGTTCACCAGTCCTAAAGTTCCAGAAAATTTTTACTAAAACTGAAATTATACTAGCATCAAGAATTTGGAATGGAATCGGTATAACATTATACATTCTTACTTCAGCGATCGAGCATGAATCATCATCAGGTTCAGGATAGTCAAGTGACCCACATATGTTATAATCTGCGAAATCCTTCATTGGCTTCTCAAACTTTTTGTTTAATGTATTGACCATATTTTCACCCTGATATATTCTTATATCAACCTAAGGAGAATTATTAAGTTTTTTAATCATTCTTATTATCATAACAATTACATAAATTCCTCTGGAAACTTCTTTTACATATATGTAGGTATTCATGGAAAATATTTACTAAGCAGAAGCAAAAAGTTAAATATGGAAGTAATTGTACTCTGAGAATTATTATACAACCACCAGAGGATTGACTTCCTCTCGATGAATATAATCACAGTATGGGTTGTTAACATTTGAATTGGTAGTGCTGATTGCATACCTCTATTATTCCTGGACAATTTTTCTTAACTTTGATGGTCGAAGCGATCAGATTGTTTGCAAGATCATAATTCCAGGAGTCAACCACATCGTTACCAGGGACATCTGCGTTAAAACTGGTCACTGTGGCTTTATTTTTCGCCTGATAAATAGAAACAAAAATTTGTTACGCAAAAAAAGAACAAAGACAGTTTAGTTGATATAAAATTAACATTCATTTCTTTGAAACTTAACAACACGGGATGTTAGTGACAGAAAAATATGACGTGGATATAGCGGTAGGTCTTCCATGCAGATAATAATTTTCAATATTTCATGATATTCTAAAGATTAATAACTTATTAAAGATTAATGACTTATAAAAACCTCAAGGGTACGTCTAACTACTCAAGTATTTCCGAATTAATTACCTCATTGCTTGGTAAAAAATAATAAAAATTAAGTTCATTAATGGGCGAATTCCATTTACACCCAAATCACCCGCAATCCCCTAGATTTCACTTACATATCGCGAACGCGGCGGGCGATCTGGGCGTACATAAGTGGAATTCGCCCAATATAGAGTTAGAGGAAAATTTTCAAATTACTTCAACACGTGACCACGAAGCAATACATAAAACGAAAAGTAATAAGAATTTTGTAATTCCAATTGAATACTCCATCACGACGTTTTGAATAAGAACTACTCGATAAAGATTAAAAATAAGACTGTTCTGGCTTTGGTGCGCAACTCGTATTTAAACCCATAAAACGTGTTAGTGTTTGTTACCGAATGTTTTACAACAATGAAATTTAAACAATTGCCTTATATTGAAGCATCGCTCATTGAATTAGATGCTTTATCTCGATGGTTGCGTGATACTTTATCGTTCATCAAATTGGAGATCGTGGGAACTCTTAACGTGGGAAAAAATTCTTATGATATCACATAGAACACGAAAATGTCAAAATGAAATTTTGAATTCTAAATAACTGCATCTTTAAACAATATTTCTGGTTCTTTTAAAAGTATAGATCAATATTTATAAATTTATACAGGCCGCCCAGATAGCACAGGACATCTTAAAGACGTCCATTTTACGCCCATTTTAGGTCCGAACGCCTGTCGGCCTGACTTGTGAAAATGGACGTCTGTAAGACGTCCAGAAGACGTTTTAAAGACGTATTTCGTTCAGAGCACGCCTTGGTTACGTCCGAAACAGGCGTTCAAAAGAGGCTGTGCGCCATCTGAGAAATGTCGATACATTAGGGGTGGTATTCTCAGTCGTTGCTTATTCTTAGGGCGGTGTTCTAAGTCGCTACTTATTCTTAAGCAAATGCTTAAGCATTCAGCATCCTTTACTAGCTACTAGGTTAGTAGAGGATGCCGTATGCTTACAACGATCTTAAGAATAAGCAACGACTGAGAATACCGCCCTAGGATACATTAATTCAAGGAAAGCAGGGATTGTAACCGCTGTCTAACCCAAACCATCCACGAAATATGGATAGATCGAACAGGTAAAGCCTAATTAGATCTACATGCATATATACATAAGTACATACTGGTGTATATAAATGTTTATAAACATTTTCCCAAAGAAACAATGAAAAACCAAAAACACAGGGGCATTTGTTTAAATGTTTCTGACCGAATGTATGCAAACCGGTTTTATACAGTTTTTATATTGTTTTCATACAGTTTTTATACAGCATTCATAACGATTTTGTACAGTTTTTGTATATTTGTTTCAGTATTCGCGGTCACAGGTATGTATTAGTTCTAGGTTAGGGTGGAATAATTTTTAAATTTTAGGTTAACGAATTTGCAAATTTTTATGGTTCCAATCATTATAATTTTGTGAAACGGGCGCTAACGTCGTTGATGACCAATGGATGTTGCATTGCTATTTAGTTGACCTCGGCAGAAAAAGGAAAGAAGATTTCCATAAATTAAACGTAGCAACGGTTTTAATATGTAACTATCACCCTTATTTTACTGCACCTAATATTGATTACTGTAAAATTCAATGTAATGTTTCCTCGAAATTCTTCTTTAAGGTGCAGCAGAACACAGGGAAATGGCAGAGAATAAAAAGGTACAGAACTATCCATACAAGCATGGTTAAAAAGAGCCTGCGATAGGAAAACGTTCATGCCGAAGATATTTTAACAAAGCGAGTAACACTACAGTCTTTATTTAATTGTTTGTATAGGGTATTAGTTAATTTCACACCTCTTTTTATTTTAGAGACGATTGCAGATAAATTGAGTTTGCTGCACTTGATGAATAAACAATTATACTTTGTATAATTTATGTATACTACCTACATGTCTACATATTTTATCTATTTTAAGGGCACATCCATGTTTATTTTAAGTGTATATCCTGCATAGTTTGTATATTCTGAATATTCGACCTCGTACTAACATGTTCTTGTATCTATTGTAAGTGCATATATTCTACATTATTTCTGAATTAAATAAATGAAATAAATTGTTATCGAGTTTGATCTTATTTTGAAAACCATTTACTTCCTTAAATTTTTATTCGAACCAGTACCGACGAACGTCTTAAAAACGCCTGTTTCGGACCTAACCAAGATGTCTATAAGACGTCTTAAAGACGTACTGTTTTGTAAAAATGGACGTTTTTAGGACCTTTTTAAGGCGTCTTCTGGATGTTCGTGGATGCCTTTAAGACATCCTGAACGCCTGGCTTGGACGTCTTTGTACTATCTGGGCGCGATATGTATCTTAAATTTGCTTTTCTTTATATTTTTATAATATCCTAATTTTTATAATAACCTACACAAGGTGACCTTAAATAAAATAAATTATATATACAAATGGTAAAGGAAAGTTCTTTTACGTTTTCCAAAATTGAATCCAATACAAGGGCAGATTAAAAGATGAAACTACTTTATTGTTATTGCATTTTGTAACAAATAACAAATCTCTAACAAAAGCAGATGTGCGTGTGCATATACACGTCGATGTAACAGAAATCTGCTTTATGCTAGATCTGACAATGAAACAGATGAAGTGATTAAAAACCAGAATGGGGCATTGCGTCACCTTTGGAAATGTGAGAAACCAATAATAATACAGAATTCGATGAATTTCCTTAATTAATATTTTAATTTCTTTCTACTCTTAACACTAGTGCTACTATAGCTGCTGTTGCCACGAAAAAAAATCCGTTATTTGACAGATTATTACGTAAAGTACAAGTACCTATTTCGGGTTTCAAAGATTCAAGGCCAAATTTTGCACCCTCTTCTTTCCATAACATTTAAATAACCCCGCAAATGATTCAATCTAAAATTGAATCCTCGATTTAGAATCGGCTGATACCTACTTATCACAATCGAATAGTCGATCTTGCAATGTACTTAATAGGTACGAAGTGTGATTTGTATGCCGCACATGGTTTCTCGTGGCACAGATATAAGCTTCCGAATTGATAGTGGGGTGGCTTCGAATATAATCCATCTAAACTGTAAAATTGATAAGAGATGTACCATGCTAATGCTGTGTAACCGTTTGACGGCAGTTCGCTCGGGGGAAAGTGAGCTTAACCAAATGTAGACGCCGGTTGTGCGCGTAACTTTGTTTGTGGTGTTTCCAAAAACGGGGGTGCGACAGTTCGTTGGACAGTCAAGCATTCTTTCCCTTCTCAAACGAAAGCAAGTCTCTGAAATTCCACTTTCGACAGATCCTTCGCATCAAACTGTTTATGTCGTAAAAATTCTTTCAAAATATACATCATCATTGGGAGTGTTTATATCTTTCTGTTTGCATTCAGTTAAATGTGGGTAGTTACTCACATTCGATCGAGGTGTAAGATTTGAATTGCGCCAACTGTACCTTTTAAGAAACTGATGCCGTACTGCAACGCTATGCGTTATTAAATATCGTATGCGACGTCCAAGTTGCGAGAGCTATTTGTAGGTTAGGATAAGTTCATTACAAAATCAAAGCATCACTGGATATTTAATGCAAGCTATATGCATTGGCTTCAAGCAACAAATATACGTGAAGAGATGCCGTTGAGTCAACTGAGTCAAAGTAATAACATCGATACAAACGAGAGTGTAAATCCTGGCACCAGTACTCAGATAACGTCTACTTGTTATACGCCTCCACCATCTTATCATAATATTAACTTACCTCTGGGTCATCAGTCGACATTGACTAATGACCGTGGTGCACCACCTTCTTACGAAGAAGCCATAGATCCAAATGGTAAACAACATTCTTAACCCCTTGACGACCCAGGCCTTGGAACCAAAATGTTACTATACGGGCAGGGCCCAATAACTTACCTTAGAAATTGAGCGTTATGTATAACAGCTTATACGAGTCTCCGTTTATGTACATAAAGGGAGAGCATAACTCAAACAGTTGCATAGGTCCGTATCTGGGACTGGCGCGAGTCGATGTATGAAGAACCAGGGACCTGGAACGATGTTTTCTTGTTTCGGTTCAGCTCTGATAATAATAACTTTGTTTCGGTTAATATAGTTCCTGCTGGAAAATGTTTTGTTTCCATCAGAATGAAAAACAAATTTTGTTCCGAACCGGTTATTTCATTTATAAAAATAATTTGTATAAACTTATTTTAACAATTTTATTGCCTTTGGTACATATATTATAAAATATTATACGTTATAGTTATGTATTATAGAATATTATATATTATGTCTTATGAAAAAAATTTAGGGCGGTATTCTCAGACGCTACTTATTCTTAAGCAAGTGCTTAAGCATGCGGTATCCTCTACTAACCTAGTAGCTAGTAAAGGATGCCGAATGCTTAAGCATTTGCTTAAGAGTAAGCAGCGACTGAGAATACTGCCCTTAGAGTTTTGATGCTTTCAGTTGCAAGCCGTGCCCACGAGAGCGAGATTCCCAATACCTCTCCCAGCACCGCAGCCAGCCTTATCAGACTCCTTTTTTTACTGACACGAAACATGATGAAAATAAGAGGCGCACACAATTTAAATTTCTTAACCTGAAGCGTGCAGAACGTTATTAGTTGGAATTTTTAATTTGGTTATATAGTTTTCATTCCTGCAATAGGGTTAAGAATTTCGTTTCGTTTCTGTTTCTGTTCCAGAAAAATATTTTGTTCTTTTCGTTCATCATTTTTGTTTCTGTTCCGTTCCGGGTCCCTGTGAAGAACATAGGGTCCGTATAAGATATGGAGATCTCGCCCATGTATGAAGCAGAGTTGGTCGTCAGGGGTTAACAAAACGTGCTAAATTAAACTATTTGTATTTTGAAGAGGTGATTATTTTTATTTTTCAGCTCCTCCTCCATCCTATGATTCATTATTTGGTCGTATGAGGGAAGCTCATAAAACTTCAAAAGGAGTGTTTGATTTTTTGAAGAATATTATCGTCTTACTTTTAGGCACTAGTAAGGAAAAATACAGATTACAGATTGGCGGTATAGATTTCTTCAGGAAGTGACTCACTAATCTTATATTTTATTGATTTCAGTTGGATGTACGATTATTATAGGAGTAACGATAGTAGTTCCAATATGTATGATGATCATTGGAGGACTGTATCTCAATGATTGCCCGCAAGGAGAATATATTCCTGTGTATTTGTTAGTGGGTGGTGGTTTCGGGGTTTTCAAACAGTTATTACATTTGTCCGCGAGAGTGCGTCAACGTCAAGAAGAGCAAGACGAAGAAAGAATACGACAATCTCCTACACAAACGCTAATTAATTGCTTCATGCTTGGTTGGTTTATCATAGGTCAGTAACATGACCAATACCTTACTTTACTATCCATTACAGTAATCCCCCGTTATGAGTTCGACGAACGGGGCTGGCGGCGGACTCATAGTGGCTTGCGGTAGAGTTGGGCAAACATAATATCTAGATAAAAGGTACTTACGGGTAGTCGTTATTCAAAGTTTGAATTTTGATGATTTAGCTTTAGTTTTAGTCATGCGCCAGAGATGAAGCCGGTTATTGAAGGATCTTTAGCTCTGGGGTTGTGACTAACGTGGTTTCAGCTTTCATTCAATTTTTAGTCTAGAAAACGACTAACCGGTGAAAGCCTTTGTGGGCCGACCCGCGTGCGGTCGCCTGCCGGTCAGATTGTACAGAATCTGAATTTGTTTATTTTTCATCATATCAATATGAAAGTGACATCAATGGATTCCTGGCGTTCTCCCGATTAATTGAACAGAAAATAATTTAAATCGGACTATTTTTAACGATACGGGCTTTGAATTTTGCAAATAAATTTCTCACGTAATATCCTTAATCATGGTCCGAATTATA
Organism: Andrena cerasifolii; assembly: GCF_050908995.1. Lineage (NCBI taxonomy): Eukaryota > Metazoa > Arthropoda > Insecta > Hymenoptera > Andrenidae > Andrena > Andrena cerasifolii. The sequence continues at coordinate 2,185,594 of NC_135118.1, forward strand.
TCATTTTTTATACTTTCATCAACACTTATCAAAAACAGGAAGATTTTATGTGGCCCGTCGGTATTATTGCTTTCGGCTGTCAACGGACGGTCTACTATCTAGACCCGAAGGTCGTCGCTCGCAGCGAGAAAGCAAAACAGTGGGGTGGGTAGGTTTTTTCCGATAATCCGAGCCCAAAGGCTTTTCAACGATTGAAAGATTGTACATATATATATTCTTTCTGATGCTTTCCCCTACAATTATTATGGTGGGTTACTTAACAAAAAAACGACAGTTTGCCTACGAATATTCAATGTTGGGCATACAATTATTATGGTTGGTTAAGAAATTTATTTTCAAAATTCAAAGCCCGTTTCGTTAAAAATAGTCCGATTTAAATTATTTTCTGTGCAATTAATCGGAAGAGCGCCAGGAATCCATTGGTGTCACTTTCATATTGATATGATGAAAAATAAACAAATTCAGATTCTGTAGAATCTGACCGGCAGGCGACCGCGCGCGGGTCGGGCCGCAAAGGCTTTCACCGGTTAGTCGTTTTCTAGACTAAGAATAGCATGAAAGCTGATCAACGTTTTTCACAACCCAAGAGGAAAGGCCTTTGAATAACCAGCGTCATCTCTGGCGCCTTCAATAAAGTTAATTCGGGTGACTTTTAGTCGACTAAGGAAAAAGATGAAGTCGACTAAGGAAAAAGATGAATCTTTAGTTGAAAAGTTATTTCAATCATTTTTTAGTCGAATAATGGTCAACTCTAGCTTGCGGACATGGTTCAGTATCATGCTTTCTCTCTTTCGTACCCGACGGCAACTTCGTGTCGACGCTTTCGTGTCTTTTCGCTCGTTCTCCGGTTCTCTCACTCTCGTCCGCAGGCTTCCAAGAAATGGTGGTGATAGTCGCCGGACTCTCAACGGGAGGAAAAAACGGACTCATAACGGGGGATTACTGTATATCATTTATAGCCATTTCACTTTCGCATGTATTACGTCTTGCAGGCTCAATGTGGGTGTATAAGGAATATGAACCAAATTATGATCCAGCTCGTGGGAAATATTGCAACAAAACATTATATTTATTCGCCTTTTGGCTGATTACATCCGTATACATATGTTTGGGAGTGGTAACAGCTGGTCTTTGTAGCATTTCGGTAGCAAGTATCGCATTTCAGAGACCGCCGCCTGATCTAATGTGAAAGATCACCATCTCGTCTTAATGCGAGAAAAATTTTATTATTTTGGGAACAAAACGATTGAATATTATTGTGGAAAAGTATCTGCGGATATGAATGACACATTAAAAACAGGGCACAAATATTCGTCCATGCTTACGTACCTGAGATGCTTGAACAACAGTCTGTAAACGGATCGGTTTGCACGTTAAACGCACATAAAAATGCGCTCAAGTTCCATAATCTGGTGCTTGTAATCGTTTGCGGCAACAACTCTTGAGTTCCAAAATGTCCAATTGATCTTAACAGAAACAGGACACTTAATTATATTCTTTAGTCGCAACGACGCGAGGGAATGTGTTAAACACGATTGAGAGAGATTAGGATAAGAAAGTATGTAGTCTAGTTAAAAAGATAAAAATACTAGTGACCATATTACTTTTTGTATCGTTGAAACTAGTAGATATAATTAGGTGTCCAGTTTCTGATGGGACACCCTGTATATGCTTCATTTACATTTCGACATTATAATACATTCTTGTTATGGATTACATCGACCTCTCGAAATTGGTATGTTGAGAGCAAGAGAAAGAACATGCTTTAATCGATTCAGAGCTGTGGATAGTACGCAATAATTGCGGATGTTTTTTTTTATTGTGACAAGAGGTTGCAGAATTGTAGATCGACGTTATTTCGCCATCGAAATGTCTTCTGCTTATGGATAGAATACTCAGGTCGTGTCATTGAAGATTTTAACGCATTATTGTGCTACCACGATAAGTGGTGTCTAACGGCAGCTGTTTAACAGTTCTTTACAAGTGAAAAATGTTCGCTCACTTGTATAAAAAACATAGCTTATCGTTGAAAAACTATGACGTATCGCAAGACACAGTTTTTATTCCTTTGCCCACTCCTCCGTCCTCTTAAACCTTTCGACCGCCATTGAGCTGTTACATATGTCAATGATATAGTCGAACAATCGTTTTATAAAAGACTCATTTGAAGACTTAAGGGGTGAACTTGTATATTAAAAGAACTCACTCCTTTTGAACTTTTCAAAGGTATTCGAATGTCAGTATTCATTAGTATTGTTAGAAATTGCGATTTTTAACAAATTGTCATGTCCTGATTGGTATTTAAGGATAGTGGAGGATAAACTTAATTAAAGTTAATATATATATACACACGCATATATATGTATATTGCTCATATATATGTATATTATTGACATATGTTAATATGTAACAATCTTTCTTCCACTTTCGTACGTCTCTTTACTTTTTAACATTTCCGTCTTCCTGTTAAGTACTGTTCAACCACTTGTACATACTTCACGAGAGACTGTAGATATGCATGTGTGTGTTTGTGTCGAGAGAAATGCATACATACTTTTTATTCATATATATATATATAAGCAAACGCGTACACATACAATACGTATACTTACATGCTTGCATGCACATAAACGAATCGACAAGCGAGCTTGCGCTTCAATAAACATAGAGAATGGAAGAGAAAACACTTGTAATCTCTATGACTATGTGTATAAAAGGTTCGCGAAAGGTAAACCGAATAGACTGTAATTGTCCTCGATCTGAGCGTTTACGCTTGGCTATACACTAACACGCACCCGCGTTCTATCCGTTGCTATTTCAATGTGTAACACGACGAACACTATGACGATGCGATTTCGAACGAGGTCTACGCGTGCCTGTAAAATAAATTCTACATTGTCTATTATTATTATCACGTGCGCACATTTGTTATTATAATTTCCTAAATAAACTGCTTAAAACCATGTTGCCCGTATTGTTTCCGTAGAAGTCTCTCTTGTGCTTTCTAAGCCCTACAGCACCGCACTGTTGCTGTGCAATATTGCAGGCAATGTTGCAGCAATGTTTTGATGTTCGCCCGGTTCACAGCAACGTTGCTGTGCAATATTCGAACTTATAGTCCTACAGCGCAAAAAAACTTTAAACTCAAATTTTTCAAAAACGAAGGCTCATTTTGACAAACTCCATTAGGGTTTTGTAACACTAGGTATGTACTACAACTTCCACCCGGTGTCATTCCACACATTAAAATATACACGATGAGTCACCTAATATTTAAATTTAAAATATCTCCGTTGTTTTTAATGATACGAGAAAAGAGATATCAGGAAAAAAATGTTTGCTTGGGGGGGGGGGGCAATTATTGTGCTGGAGAAGACTTTTTTTCTCAAGGTCATATTTCTCAAACTTTCAAGATTGTCGATGTGTTTTTAAATGGGAAGACATATTTTTATTAGTGTAACATTATAGCCAACGAAAAGATAAATTCAAACATTCCAGACTGCACACGACATCTTAAAGATGTCCATTTTACGATTGTTTTACGTCTGAATATCTGAACGTCCTGATTCGGGACAAAGATATCTTTAATATGTCTTATGGACCTGTTAAAGATATCTTAGGACGGTATTCACAAACGTGTCTTAAGCTTAAGACCGTCTCTAGCATTTGCTTAAGATGCCGCCTAGATTCATAAACGTGCCTTAAGATAATCTTTAAGTCGTGCTTAAGCATTTGCTTGAGGAAGATCTTGTTTAAATAAGTAAATGTTTGTATGATGTCACATGTTCTCAAGCCAACTCAAGTATTTGCTCAAGATGCTGCATATATAGATTCATAGATTCAGTGACTTAAGATAATCTTATTACCCTGATAACCATCTATCTCCAGTCTGACATCAGATTGGTAGCAGGGTCTGGCTCAGGCATGAGAGCGCAGTGTCTGACTGTCTGATCTGCTGCGGATCTGCTGCCGATCTGACATTAGGCACTGACATCAGGCTCTGCACCTCAGAACGCAGCCATCTGCGGACACAGACGACTACGGTTCTGATGTCAGATTCTGCTGCTCAGATCTGGCTATCAGGGTAGATATAAGCAATTGCTTATTCAAAGCAAATTCTTAAGATCATCTTAAGCAACGCCTATGAATTCCTGATGTCTTAAGTGAAATAAAATCGTCTTCCAGAAGATGATCTGAAGCATTTCCTTAAGAAACGTTTATGAATACCGACCTTAAAGACGTCTTAAAGGCAGGGCCGGCGCGAGGATGGTTGGCGCCCTTAAGCATGAAAATTGTTGGCGGCCCCAAAATTTTGCATCTGTTTTCTATTTAATATGTTCCCTGATAGCCAGATCTGGCAGCAGAATCTGACGTCAGAATTGCAGCAGTCTGTGTCCGCATTTGGCTGCGTTCTGATGTGCAAAGCCTGAGGTGCAGTGCCTGATGTCAGATGGACAGCAGATCGACAGCAGATTTCGTAGTCTGCTAGGCATAGCATAGCGCCATCTGAGATTCAGAATTACCAAGCAATTGCCTACAGATGGCGCTGTTGCTGTGCCTAGCAGACGGCGAAATTTGCTGTCGATCTGCTGTCCATCTGACATCAGGCACTGCACCTCAGGCTCTGCACATCAGAACGCAGCCAAATGCGGACACAGACTGCTGCAGTTCTGACGTTAGATTCTGCGCTCTCGTGCCAGACCCTGCTCCCAATCTGATGTCAGATTGGAGACAGATGGTTATCAGGGTTTTGTCTTTTCGCGGTATAATAAAAAAAAGGATTACATTTACATTTTTTTTTTATGTGGGAGTTGGATTTCTTTATTATTAAGCGTGCGATATAGTTCTTTAGCACCCCCTTCGGCTGGCGCCGCAATGCGGCGCATAACTTGCATGATGGGTTCCGTCGGCCCTGCTTAAAGGTGTCTGTAAAAAGACATCTTTAAGATGAATTTATTTGCGTGGAATATTAAACACATAGTAGCGCAATTATCGTACATTTGTTTCGTCAATTTTTCTTTAATACAATTATATGACAGTGTGTGTGTGACAAACATGGGCATAAGAATATACCCAGTCAGCCACGTCCGTTTTGCAGATTTTGCGCAACACCTGAGTACAAATGTTTGTGACAGAAAGACTACAGATTTGATACAGGATTTGTTATATTCGATGATGAAAGCAGACTGACAGCAGAAAGCCAACAGATTGCGCTGCCTTAACTTGCGAGCAGATTGGCGGCAGGGTCTGCTGATACAATTTAATGGCGGAAATTGATCAGATTCTGTGCAAAGCGATTTGGAGGCAGATAGGCAGCAGAAATCAAGCAGATCCTGTTGACATAGCCTGCGAGCAGTTTGGCGGCAAACACTGCGGAGAATCTGCTGATACAATTTAATGGCAGAAATCGAGCAGACCCACGGTGTAATAGACAGGTGTTCCGACTCTGTACCTTTTACCCCAGCGATTTTGTTTGCCGATTTCTGTTTAGTTCCCCTGGCCGCCGCGAGAGGCGTCGTGACTTAGAAGGCATATACATATGTGTTAATGAGATTGTGGTAGTAGAGATTTTAATGGTATTACTGGGCTTGCCAGAAAAATCCTACGCGTAATGGAGGGGGAACATGCCACGCATGCGCGTGATGACGCTGTTCATTTGACTGAGCCTTGACGTCGATTGGTTGACGGGGTCATCACGCGCACGCGTGACGTGTTCCCCTTCCACTACGAATAGGAATTCCATACCAGGCCTGTATATTATATATATAAAATGCCTTTGTGGGGGATCTGACACAACCACTGTCATATCCAGTGGTGTGACTAACCCGAATAAAGGGATCACCACCTTCAGAGAAGGAAAGAAAGGAAAGAGCGCTTCGTCCCGGGCCCGCCAGTGGACTCATCAGTAAGGCTACCTGGCGGGACCCTGCCGTTTTTTATAAAAGTGTTTATTGGACCTTTCTGTACATTTTGTGTGCTTATAATGGCTCTAAAAACATATATAAAAAATAGCCAATCAGTAGTGGGGTGGAATGTTATTTGTCCGGTGCAACGAAAACTTATAACTAACTGGTCGTCGTTGGATGGAACTATTGGTGAAGCGCTATTGATTTTAATCGTGAAAAAGGAAAATAAACATTCTCTATCGTTTCCGCTTAGGACATATGGTTTGGGAAAAGAAATCGCGGCCTGGTGGCCGGTAAAAAACGCAAGCCTCATTTTTGTTGCGGAAATTAACTTAGAAACTAAGGGGAGGAAGAGGGTGGGAGAGTATTTACAAAGGAGGAGGTGTAAAGAAAAGAGGAGAAGTAAGAGGAAAAGAAGGGGTATGTACAGAGGATTATTTACAGGGTAACTCGTACGCCCCTTTCAACTGCCAAACGGCCCCGGATCATTTCTCCCTCGCCCGTAGTAGACTTCTACGGCGTTCGATTAATTCGGGTATGTGTGTGGATGTGGCGGAGAGCCACCAAAGCTGTTTAAAGTTTAGTCTGTGAAAATCTCACTTGTCTCTGATGGGGATGGTTACTGAGTATTTGAATTTATCATGGTTGTTCATGAAATCTGTGTGCGTGTATGCAATTAGTTTATTTGCTTTATTTCGACGCCAGTGGTAAATTAACGGTATGTTGTTGCCATCTTGTATAAGGCCTCGGATATCGCATTCGATAAATGTTTGTGGGGCCACGTACCCTGACGCAAGTTGTCTGTGTGTGGGGGTTTCGGATGGAGTGACGAGGGAATTGATAATGGCGTTATCATTGTGCGGGAGTTTACTGAAGTACTCCCGGGCGAGGGAGATTATGAACGAGTCTAGTCGGAGTATGTCCGCTCAGTCATACAGTATTTGGTTACTAATATAATGTTTCCAGTCAGATTCTGGAGTCCGATAAAGCCTAAGGAAGGCGCGCAAGCACTTGCGCTCCAGAGCCCGGACCTTCTCGTCGATGGTATGGTTAAAATTCCATAGAATGGGCGCGGCGTACGTCATTATAGGTCGGGTCAATAGCATATATAGAATCGTTTTGGCCCTGCCTGTAAGGTGCCTGTTATAGAACATCCTGCTATTGGCCAGGAAGGCCCTGATGGCTTTTTCAATCTGGGTGTCTAAGTGCCTATTTCCCCGCAGAAGATAGTCAATTATTCCCAGGTACATGACTACCTTCTTATGCGGGATGAGCAGCTTGTTGCATGTACCCGGTATCGTGGCCGAGATCTGGAAGTGCTTGACGTCTACCCTGGCCTTGGGCGTGATGTTTCTGATCGGTTTCCGGAACAGCATCGTCTTGCACTTGAGAGGGTTGAGTCGCAGGTTCCACGACATGTAATATCTGTTAATTTTGTCGACGACCGAGTCCAGTCCGTTCTGGATAGTTTCGACTCTATTACCGGCGACGTATACAACTACGTCGCCGGCGAAGGCGAGGAAGCCGGCACTCCCCTGTTCTTTAAAACCGAAGAGATCTAGGAGGTCACCCAGAAATATGTTGAACAAGACTGGCGAGTTGACTGTGCCCTGTTGTAATCCCTCCGCTATGTAGAATTCGGTAGGGGAAAGTCTCTTCCCGTACCATGTATGGAAGGACTTGCCAGATATCATGTCCCATACCATGTGAACCAATCAGGAGAGAAAGCCTCCCTTGTGGATCCTGTAGAGCAGCCCGTCCACCGAATCAAAAGCCTTTTCGAGGTCGAGGAAGGCCGAGCCAAGTAGCTGGTTGTTGCCGACCATAGTGTTTAGATTCGACAGGAGCCTGTGAATCGCATATACCGTAGAGTGTTAGAATTTGAATCCAAAGTGCCTGTCCGGTATGATTTTCTTGGCGGTACAAAAGGACACTAAAGAGTCGTTTATGACCACCTCGAATATCTTGCTAAGGCTCGGCATCAAGCTGATGGGCCTATAGCTGGATGGGTCGTTAGAATTTTTCCCTTTCTTCAATACCGGGAGAACATTCGCGCACTTCCATTTACGAGAGAAGTAGCATATGTTTATGGCATTGTTTAGCAGGATTGTGAGGTCGATGATCATGTTTGTGGGGAGGTGTTTAAGTACTATGGGGGGGGGGGGGGTGCCGTCAAAACCACAGGATGTTTTATTGGGGAGCCTAAAGAGTTTAACCGCTAGGGATGGGGGTCGCAAAAGGGGTCAGGCATGCTAACTAGAACAAGGGTGTTGCCGTTGCTGATCGAGATCTTGATTATAGTGTATTCTAGTATCTCGTGTGTTTTGTTGAGCGTTGGCTGGATTTCCTGGAATGGGATCCTCTTTCTGATAAGGATGGCCGTGCCCCCTCCTAGAATCGCATTTGGTCTGTCCCTCCTTATCAGGTTGTAATCTTTAAATGTTAGTTTATGATTGTGGTTCAGTTTAGTCTCTGAGAGTAATATAGCCTCGTGACTGTGTTTGCGGAGGAATTGGAGGAGATCCAGCCTACGTTGGTTTACCACAATTGAGTTAACATTTATGGCAGCCACTCTAGATTTACTACTATACCGACCGTTATTAATCATTAGCTTTGGGAATGAAAGCGTTAAGAAGGAATCCAATGTCCGCAGTGTTAGCCCCGCAATAAGGGCGGTAAGGGATTGGAGTTGTTCTGCGACCATGACCGTGATCTCGTTTTTAAAGTTGGACAGGCAGTTGATTGGAAGTTGGGAGTTTGGTGCGGCGTTCGACTGGGGCGCTCTGGGAGTTCACCGTGCTGGGGAACCCGAGGTGTTGGGATGTTGACATCTGAGGCTTCATCATGGGCGGGCTGCTGGTGATGCTTCCGGGTGTTGACGGCCTGTGCAAACGACAGGTTTTCTCTGACAGCGGAAGAGATGTTGTCGATTCTTTGCCAGGTAGTGCGACTTTTTTTTAGCCATGTGCTCTTTCTTTTTTGAGGGGGCGTACTTGAGGATGGGCAGCCCTTATAGGAAGCCGAGTGGCCAACCTGGTTACAATTAGCGCATTTGAGTGCAGGTCTGTCGTCTCGCGCTTTTATGTTGCAGTCTCCGGGAGCGTGGAACGGTGCACATTTCACACAGCGGTACGGGAGATGGCAGTTTTTGCTGGCGTGACGAAGCCTTTGAAAGTTTTTGCACTGAAATAGAATGGGCTTTTTTAAATGATCCCACCTTACTTTCTGGTAAGTGATTGATTTAATGTTGAATAATTCTGCAGTAGGGCTCCCACATAAGAGTTGTAGTAGATAGTGGTGCTCGGGCTGGTTCCGGTCGTATGTGAATTTTGAGATGTTCACGATCTCCACCGAGGGGAGATCTAATTCAACGATCTGTTGCTTAATATCGTCTATGCTGAAGGAACCTCTGATACCCTTCACTATGATGGATTTCATTTTAAGGTGTTTAGGGGTATATATATATATATATATATATATATATATATATATATAAAAAATTGGAATTAGTGTTCTGGTGGAAATGGAGTGTTCCCCGCTGTCAGTTTCCCTGACTAGGAATGAGGATTTCGGGATATTCAGGGTTTTGATAATGTCGATAATTGCATTAATGTTGGTGTTTATTGTATTGATTTTGGTGGTGGCTTAATATTTTTCCTTTTCGGGGTTTCGGCAGGTTTAGTAGTAATCTGCTCCTCTTGGTCGCAGACCATTGACTCGTCGTCGTCATCTGATATAGTGGCTGGAAGCGATTAATTACCTTCGTCGATAAGCTTGCTGATCTGAATTATCGACTACGGGTTTACGGGTCTTGCGGGGGACTTCCCATTCTTCGTCTCCAGAGGGCGGATTGTCTTGTGAGGCGCCAAGATTACTTATCAAGCGGAGCTAGGGGGCGCAGGCAGGTGCCACATTCCTGCGTGCAACGCTTAAATTGGGCTTGATTTTGGATTTTGAGGCTAGGCTTATATTCTTTTAGGAATGATTTGTGGAGGCGGTCAAGAGAGCTGCATGGGGTGCAAGCTTGGATGCTTTAGTGTACCTGTGGCGTACGTTTTGGTCACCCGAGCAATTCTCTTTACTTTCCCTCTTCAGGTGAGATGCCGCGCTTGGCCCCCTGTGTGGGGGGAGGGGTTGGCTCGACATCTGGCCCTGATTAAAACGCGTGGGAGGCTCCCAATGCGTTAAGGGGTCAAAATTTGTATACACCACTTTTTTTAGTCGCGGGACTGTTGTTCTTTAACTGAACTACTTACCCAAATGGGTCACTATCGCGAACTACTGAGGGGAATTAAATGAGAAAATATCTCGGATCGGTTTTTGATGCACGCGCTTCGGTCTGACGTCAGAGGCGATACTCCGCGGGCCCCTTAGACACGCTAGGTGTTAGGAACTGGGACAGAACTTGTATATATACTAACGGGAGGGTTAGCGAACAGAAGCGAGAAGTCTCACGCCGCGTGACCCCCTGGTGGAGCGTCGGTAACCACGACGGATCCCTACCTGTGATGCCAGATCGGGGACGGGTTCTCTCGAGAATTTCCCCCACCTCGCGCACACTACACCGGAGCTGCGTGTCCGTGAGTTGGACTCCGAAGCGCCGAGCTCACGGACGTGCCGCTCCGGCGTAGTGTGCGCGAGGTGGGGGAAATTCTCGAGGGAACCCGTCCCCGATCTGGCATCACAGATCCCTACACCTTTTTACAACAGCCACGAAATCTGGCGGCCGACAGAAGAACTAGGACGAAAAAGTCACACAGGGCGGTATTCTTAGTCGCTACTTATTCTTAACCAAATGCTTAAGCATTCGGCATCCTTTACTAGCTACAAGGTTAGTAGAGGATGCCGCATGCTTAAGCGTTTGCTTAAGAATAAGTAGTGACTGAGAATATCGCCCACATTCTGGACAGGAATCGGAACACCTGTCTATTACACCGTGACTGTACCTACTCTAATGAATACCCGTATCCTCACCAATGCCTACTTGCAAACCGGGATCACCTATGTATCTAAAAAATACCTCCATGTTCTCTTTCCGTGAAAGACCGTCACCTCTGGTTTCGTTCACGATATCTAAAAATGTATCCGCCAGGTAGTTCACACGGTGTTCTTCGAATCTAAACATGGCACGGTACTCTCGGGTATGGTTTCTTCGACTTTTGTGAACCTGGGGGGCACGAATTTGCATGAACAACGCCACGATTGCGATTGAGCAAACAATTTAAGACAGACGACTGGCATACTTAAGATAACACTAGCATTTACTTGCAGTTAACAGTAAGTACTATGTGTTATGCATACGTATTTAACGCATTTACTGAAAAATTAGTAAAAACTATTTCTAATAAATACTTCATCCTTTATTGCATACGGAACTGAGTATTTGCTAGAAAAATCACTAGTAAAAGCTTATACTTGCTTTTATGCATACGGCCCAATGTCATTAATTACAATCAGACCACACGCAATTTGTCGTTAAAGGTGACTGGCAGGATTCCTCCCACCACAATGCTTGGCTGCTGTGTTGGCTTTATTGTCTAGCCGCTAACCAGTCGCTCTTTGTTTCTCGAACAGAGATGTATAATTGACATGATGTAAACATAAAGGTGGTATCTAGGCATTCGTCATGGCGAAGAAAATAATCTTCAGCGTTTAGATGATTTTTATGGTAATTAAGAATTTATTCCTGACTGAAGATATTTTATTAAAAGTATACAACCAGATACGTGAACATTTGTTATAAATTATCCATGCGGAAATTCGTAGACCGTTGAAACTTCACTGTGCCGTTGAGATTCCGTGATACCTGTTAGGCGCATAAGAAACTTCTTGAAAGATTAACTTGACTGAGAGAAATAAATTATCGTACTTCATTTCCCAGACTGTGCTGCTTCAGCAGACGGTGTGGGATGATCATTTTCTCCATAATATTCCTCATGCTCCCCGCGATACTCTCCTGGATATTTTAAGTATTGCTCTCGTTCCGTCAAATCTTCTGAACATCTATCCACCAGAGAATCTAAGGACACCTTTAAAAAATGAAGAAAATTAGTGCCCCTGTCTGATAAAAAGATTATCTGAAACTTTTTTTAGATTATCTAAAAGTCAGGATGCTTTTACGTGAAACAAGAGAGACTATTGCGGATATCGTAATTTTATTAGTGAATGTACGCCGCGAGTTGGAAATGGAGGCGACCGGAAATTCCCTTTAGAACACAAGCAATCAATTTAGACGGCTCATTTCGTCTACTTCCGTTTTCAGGAACGTTCCGGACATATTTGTCAAACAGGGAAACCGGATATCATCGGATAGCTTTCCAATATTTATTTCAGACGCTATTTGACGTTAGATAATTACTCGTACTGCTAATCCGTATAACTTGTGAAAAAAATTATTTCTCTGTACAAAAAAATACATGTAACGGATAGTTCAATAACTCTCTTCACCTCGCACATTTTCGCCGATTTTCGAAAAATCATATAAGTATATCATCATGAACGGGAGGGTGGAAAATATTTAAAGGTCAACTTCGTTTTTTTGTAAATAGAATATTCAGTTGCTATAGGGGACAGTCCTACAGTACCGGCCACTCCAAGTTTTTGTACTATAACTTTGGCCACTGTTGGTAAAAATCAAATTTCAAAAAAATAATTTGTAGAACATATTATGCTTAAGGGGTCATGGCTAGTCAGCTTTCGAAAAAGAACGCGATTTTCGGGAATTTTTGTGGATTATCTACTGTATATTTTTTTACAACTATTCGCTTATTTTAAAAGTACATATATGTAGCAACTCTCCGTAATTTTGTTATAGAAAAACATTTAAAAATGAACGAATAACAGCCATTCTCGCGGAAACTGTTTTGATAAAGGCGCTGTGAGGGTGAGCAAGTTTTCTCTGAGCCGGATCAGCTAAAATTAAAAATTCAAAAACATTCTGTTAATATATGGTTGAATTCAGTAGATGAACGAAGGCTTTTTCAAAAAGTTGGTTTTTGACAAAATGGCGGCCGTTTGACGCAAAACCGCGCTTTTGCGATGTCTGAATTGTTCGTTTTTCGTTAATTAAAAATACAGTTTTTGTTGAAATAAAAAATCCTTCGTTCGTCTACTAGTCTTTGGTACATAAAAGAAGTCTGCAAAAGTTTAGGCCAATCGATACAGTGGTTTCCGAAATATCTTGCTCACCGATATCAACACAGCTTTCGCGAGAATGGCTTTTATTCGTTCATTTTTTAATGTTTTTCTATAAAAAATTACTGAGAGTTGCTGCATATATGTACTTTTAAAATAAGTGAATAGTTGTAAAAAAATATACAGTAGATAATCCACAAAAAATTCTTGAAAATCGCGTTCGTTTTCGAAAGCTGACTAGGCATAACCCCTTAATAAAAGGGGATAAATCGTTTTTCTTAAATTTTATCATAAGGATTAATAATTCGCTGGTATAAAAAATTTATAATTCGCAGCGAACGAAGAATTGTCGTCCAGTACCGGCCAACTAAGTTAGTAGATTTTAAGGTCTAAGTAATTAATAATGTTAGTATAAACATTTAAAAATACAATAGAATATTTATTTAGGCACGTCTACAAATATCACAGTTAAAATGATCGATATTTTCTTGGTCTGTACAGTACTCGCCAGCCCAACCCTTGCATTTCATGCGCTGCACCAAATCTTCGTTGAATGATTCTTTATAAATGATGCACTCACAAGGGAACATCCTGAACCTGGAAATTCGAAAAATTCTGAAACTTTGTGAATAAGTAGGGAATTTCGTCCTCATTACAATGCAATTTTTGTTTGCTGCCCAAATTCACTATAAGGGGGTGTAATTAACCCCTGAAAATCCGGTTATTTTCCGATTTTCTGTTATAACTCGTGAACTGTAAAATATTTTTTTCAGCAAATGGTAGATCTAATTAAAAGAAGTAACTTTTGTCTTGAAACTTTTTTACTATTTCTTACAGATTGCGAGTTACAAAGTAAAATCGGAAAATAGCCGAATTTTCAGGGGTTAATTCCACCCGCTTGGAGTGAATTTGGGCAGCAAAAAAAATTGCGCTGTAATCAGGAGGAAATCCCCTATACATTCACAAAGTTTCAGAATTTTTTTAATTTTCGGGTTTGGAATCCTAGTTTAAGTTTACTTTAGTTTAGTTTAGTCTAATTTTGTTTTACAATAGCATTTTCAAAGCCGCATTCACATTGTTCTGCTTCCATTTTCCTTTTTTTCTGTTTAATTTCCGACATTTATCTGCAGAAAATCAAAGAAGAGAAATCTAAAGACTGTAATTATAGGAAAAATTTTTAAAAAAATTTGGCTGGTATTGTACGACTATAAGGTGGCCGATATTGCATGACAAGCACGTAAAAAGAGTTTAAGGTTTGATGCGTAATATACAAAGCAAACTGCAAAATCGGGGCATTTATGTATACCTAATTGTCTAAAAATAATGTACGTAATATGACAGAATTATTTAATTACCTGAAAAATAAGAAATCAGCTATGAAAAATAACTTTTGTCGTACAGAAAGACCAGCCTAAACGTTAAACGTCTTAAAACTGTGGTAGGGTAAATGTCCCAATTACTGCCAGCGTCCCTATTACTGCCACTTCATTTATTTTACTTAATAAACACGCAACGTATAAAGAATGGTGTACAAAAGAATTTATCATAAAATTGGGACTGTTCTTCTTATTATTATAGTACATTCTTTATACCTTACGCTTTTTTGTTTTAAATAAATAAAGTGGCAGTAATAGGGACACTGACAGTAAATGGGATATCTACCCTAGTACTAAAGAAAAACGAACGTCACCGGGATACGTTGCTCAGGACTATAGTATTTATTTATGTCTCCATCGATGATAGAGTTAACTAACATTAGAAGCGAGATCTAGCTCTGGCCGGTACTGTACGCTTAGTGTTCCTTCTCAAGAATTTTTTCTCGAGAATTTCTCGAGAAATTTTAAAATTTGTTTATTTCTGATTCCTCGAGAAATACAGTCTGTCTCGAGATACTTAATTTACATTAAGTCTTATTAGTAACATTAGTAACATTTATTAAAATCTCAGTAGAGAAGATTCGACATTATTTACTGGTGAAGGTGCTCTTAAATTTTTATTTAACAATTTAGACAAATTATATACCTACAAAATTTTTGCATATGTAATCCAGAATCTCTTCAAAAAGATTCGAAAGACTTGTTTTTTCATTTAATATCCAAGACAGATATGTATAAAACGGCAAAACAAATTCTAAGTAGCTAGACTTTTCGGAAAATGTAACAGCAATAGAAAATACTGAAAAACTTACGGATCCTCAAAATGAAGAATTACCCTTAAGAAAACAATTAGAGTTAGCAATCGCAGATAGCCTCCAGGAATTTAGTATAAACCAAGAAAAATAATAATAATATAAATAATAATAATATAATATAAATTCCGGACTTTAACATAGGAATTTCATATTTTTCAGTCCACTGGAAGAAGTACACCCAATTTACCATAACTTTTGCATGTGCTACATACGATGAACCCAACATCCACTAAAAACGAAAGAAATTTTACTACAGATACAAATTTTATCACAAGGAAAAGAAAAGAAATAGATTAAAAACCTACTTTGAAACAAAAAAGTAATGTTTCGCTTTGCACAAATTTTGTATTAAATAAAAATCAATTAAGTATATTTAATATCTGCTTCTTCATTTATACAAGTTTAGTGCAAATTGGACAAGAATGGACAATTTGTTAAAGTTGTCTTGTGTCTGATAAATCAACATTATTCGAAAACTATAAATTTTGTAATATTTTCTTCAATTTCTCGAGAATATTCTCGGGAATTCTCAAGAAGTATGATCTAATTTCTTATTTCTCGAGAAAGAAAAAATATAGAGAAATCAGGAAGGCTGTGTACGCTGCCCGGTAGGTACTGTACGACTTTCCCCTAATAGTACATATTGCTATTATATAGATATACAATTACGTTTTACTCGATGCCACACAACTTTCGTATTTAACGTATTCTTCCCTATTATTTAAAACGGAGAAGATATTTTTTCAGGTGGGTGCAGCTATTGAACCACCTTGTATATTTTTTGATAGACAAATATAAACATGCGCACACTACAACTATGATATTTTCTTGTCATATTTTTCGCAGCGAAGAAAATAATGAAGTATTGTGTTTTTACGTGAAACTGTTCTGGTTTCTGAAATTAAATTATAATTTGAACTTTATCGAAGAATCGTTTCCTAATTGTGTCGATTATTACCTCCTCCTGCAGAGGTACTGGTTCAGGTGGCAATAAATCAGGGTTATAAGGGGTAATGCAACGTGCTCGCCATAGTGGAATAATGCCTTTCTTCAACGGAAGTGGTTGCATTGGTAATGATTTATCTATCGCATCCGCTGGAGTCTCCTGCATTAAAAATTCAATTCTGTATTTATTTATGCATGCTCACGAGTATCCTACAGGGTGTCCTATACAAATCTGCAAATTAATATATTTTCAGTAAGTTTGGGTAAAGCTTCGGATGAGTGAATACAGTGAAAGTCAGAAAACGAAGATATGAGTCGCGAGGAATTTTCAGAAGGATATTAAAACTTTTAACGTGGCAACTTGTTACAACTCAGCCCCTAATGTTCGGAAAGTGAGCGTCACGAAATTTTGCTCTCAGGACACTGCAACTTGCTCTAGCTGCACCAGTCTAAGACACTGTCCCCACGCCGACACTTGACGTATACAGTATTGTATCTCGCGCTAAGTATATATAGGTATATATGCGCAGCTGACACAGAATGGATCTATTAAGCCACGACTCGCTATCAAGAACCCTGAGATTTCCGAATCTCAAAAACGGCTGATCCGATTATTAACACTTACAGTGCTTGCAAATCTGCAAATTTAAATGAATTGTACATTCAGTTTTCTCTAAAACTAACACGTGCCACATACAGGGTTTTTGCTACAAGTACATTTTTTTCACAAAATTAGCCTATATTAATGCAAAAAGTAGAAAACTTTGTGACGCCTTTGGCTTATTGTATACTTAAGCATAATTACCAATCAAAACAAATTAAATTTCGTAAATAATGAAAAGACAGGGAAATATTTTGTCTCTCCTGAAACATTTGATTTTTGGAACATACAGTATTTTCTAGAAGGACTTTTCATTTTTCATTTCAATGTTTGGTTGCCTGCACGTATTCGGATGTAAATGTCTGTTTGTTAGTTATTTTAATTCCAAATTAACTTCGTACTTACTTATTATGTAATCTTACTTATAAGTATCGGTAATTATTTAGAAGTTTTCCGTCCTCACCGGTTTCAATGATTTTTGGATATGTTGTCGGGGACACGATTCTGAACAACTTTTCCCTATACATGTTACCGCCGCTCGACCTTCGTTTCCGAGATACAGTATTGTCTCGTTATGGGCTCGGTTTGGTGTACACGATACGGACTTTTCGTTATCCCCACCACTTCTGTCTCACTCTTGTCCGGCGAAGGCAAGAGCGAGATGGAATGAGAGCGAGCGTGAGGTACTGAAAGCGAGCGAGAACGGTACGAGACAGGCGACGCGTTGATGTTTGGACTCGCTCCGTCTTTCGGACGCCTGACACTCCGTCCTTTGCGTGCGCGATGGTCCCAAGCGCTTACCGTGAGCACGAAAACCGCTTCGCAAAATCTTGACGCAGGTCCGGCTCACGGTAATCGCTTGCGACCATCGCGCACGCTCGCCGCGCACGCAGTGTTCTATCTCTCTCCCCCCTTCGGCCCGAAAGAAGCGAGAAACGAATACTCGGAATTAGAGCTCCGTTCACGATACGGGCTCAACGCCGGTCCCGACCAGCGAGCCGCTAACGAGACAATACTGTACACTTGATCTAGTCACAAAAGTGCCGTCGTGTATACGTACCTTTACTTTTCAAGAATAAGCAGTACGTTTAATATAAATGTAGGATTGGATAGGTAGGCCCTTAAGGGGAGGTTCCGGTCTAAAAGTCGATTTTTTTTTATTTCATTTTTCGAATGTTCAAACTTTTAGGAATACTTGTTTAAAAGGATTTGTTGAAATTCGTAATATTCCCGAAGTTATAGGCATTTGAGTAGCGGCAAATGCATGGGTAACACCCGGCTACTCGGCACTCACGTAAAACTTTGAACGCGTTTTTCTCGAAACAGTGTTCTCAAAACGGTGGGACCTGTATCTCCAAAAGTTATTATCCGATTCGACTGAAACTTTTTTTACTTTGAAGAATATACTTCTGGCTAGGGGGAATACAAAAAAAAATACAAAAATTGAAAATTTGTAATGTTCAAAGGCGTTGAAAGGACGAAAAATATAGGGAAAAAGTGATTTTAAACTTCAAGTGTCGTTATTTCCTCAGAAATGTCATTTTTTAATTTTTTTCTGGTTCCACTCCAACCATGCATCGTCCCGGAGCTCGGAGAGCTGCCAGCGACCGCTGGATGGTCTCTTTCAAATTAACGTCGCAAAGAGCTATTCAGAATTTCCCGGCCCGGGCCGAAAAATGTGGGGGCCTTTTTGGCATAACTTTTGAAATATAAAAGATATTGGAATGCAATTTGCGCCGAAAAATGAGAAAAAATTATTCCCTCTTGATGAATAATTTAACATATTTACATTTACTTATTTTTTAAACCATAATTGTTGTAAAAAGCTTTTGCAAACTGTTTATCTCATACTGTATTTAATACCTCTAATGGGTTTAGTTACCACTAATGGGACGTGTCTTTGATTGTAGCGGTGTTTGAATTTTTTTTCTAGATTTTTGTGTCTGAATGTTTTAGCTAGTCAACGCCACGCCTATACCGGCTCCCGTTAGTGTCATTTTTTGGAACTATGCGCCATTATTGAGGCTTTTACACGCAGGTGGCGAAAAATCTCTCCGTACAAGGGTATAGCGCCGCGGTCAACCCTGTCGTAGGTAAAATTTTTTAAATTGAGACGGGTACAAGATCAGTCGACATTATTTTCGAACCTCATTACAGTAATCTGGGGTGCGAGTGGTAAATTGATCATAAAAGCGGAGCGCGCGGCTCGATTACCTGGGGCTGGAAATTCCCAATAGCTCTTTGCGACGTTAATTTGAAAAAACCATCCTAAAGTGTTCGGAGCTCGGGCATCACTGCTGTCCAGCGGTCGTTAGCAGCTCTCCGCTGGGCCGGTGCATGGGTGTAGTGGAATGCGTTCGTGAGGCGCTGTTGCCATGTTACAAGTTCGCGCGAGCGCGGGTTGCAGGATAAAACGCTGACCCTGTAGAAGCAGGATAGCAGTTGGAGACCGTTGGGCCTCTTGACGCCTGGGGTTTTTCCCCGACCTTTTGTCTTGTTTCTAGGGACGCAGTTAATTCAGGGAAGGATGCGGAGGCGACGGTTTTTCCGTTCAGTCTGAACAGAGCCTCCATGGTGCATAGACATAATATCACGCAAACAGTTATAGCTAGCAGAGTTGTACTTTACCATTGTACCATCAACATCACTTATTGTTAATAAATATATCATTCTATATTTTACCAAAAAGTCTAACAGTTTTCTTTCTTTTTAGTTGTAGTCCTTTATTAAGATTGAGTTTTAATTTTGATAACTTCCACTTGTTCATTTCTTTGTTATACACATTAGGCCGTCCCGAAAAAATGAAAATGATTGTTGCGTTAGGCCTTAGTGCAGGAAAGTTGTGTATTGGGATCAATAACAACTGTGCGAAATTTCAGCCCTGTGAGTTAATATCTTCTGTTCCGGCAAGAGCTTTGAAATTTCGAAATTTAAGTAAAAAGTAAAAAAATGATCTTGCAGTCCTCCTAAAATCCCTTTCCAAGCGAAATTTGATAAAAATGTCCTAGTTGCGAAAGGATACTCGAAGTCGGGTTTATAGACTTGATGAAGTGGAAACATGAGATTTGTACTCAAAGGCTGGCATATGACTGCGCGACTCAAGGGTGACCCGAGTGAAGCCATCCCTTGCTTCGGCTACAATTATTTTGCTGGTTGGCTCTGTTACGAGCTTTACGAGCATGCTGCCACCACTCTACGCACAGCATGTACTCTGATGTCTGTCATCGACAGTTGTCTCTGTCATCAGTTACCATGGCCAAAAGGATATTGTCTGATAAGGCGAAGTATGTGTTATTTGAAGTTATCTTATCAATGATTGACCTGCATTTCTTGGCTAAGTGACGTGAGGATTGTATAATATAATATAATGTTGCGCCGGGGTGTCCCCGCTGGCCGCCCCGGCGCTAAAGAGAGAATAATATACGGGCGTACACACTGCACAACTATATTTCAGTAGTAGCTGTAGGTTTACAATGGTACAAGCTAAACCCCTACGTCCGAACGCTATGGCGTTTGGTACAAAACAGTCCCTCTGGTCGATATGCCGATCGTCCTTCCAGGGAGCCGACCTTCTCTCTTCATCTGCGAGTACCAGCAGGCCATGCACGGGCCTACACCCGGTGCTCGCAACAATATAATATAATATAATATATTTGGCTATGTTAACTGATGACAGAGACGACATCAGAGAACTTGCTGTGCGTATCGTGCTGTCAGCACGTGGGAACTAAAGTCGGTAGAAATCCGAACATGTTCTCCACCTTCGTTGAATTTTGATGCTACCGATCATACTGACTTGATCAATTGGGACGGATGTCCACTAACTTTACCACGTATATTGGACTCGGTTGAAACCATCTCCCAGGAAAAAATGCTGGAGGAGGAAGAGATCCCCAAATCCTGGGACTTCGAGACACACCCTTGCCACACTCAGGCTGTGGAGCTTATGGAGCTCATAACAGAGGCATCCAGCAAAATAATTGGAGGCGACGCAAGGGAATGGCTTCATTCGGGTCACCCTTGAGTCGCGCAGTCATATGCCAGCCTTTGAGTACAAATCTCATGTTTCCACTTCATCAAGTCTATAAACCCGACTTCGAGTATCTTTCCGCGGTTAGGACATTTTTATCAAATTTCGCCTTCTAGTCCACAAGGTGGTTGGAATGGGGAAAGGAGGAACTCCACAAGCAGCCACATTTACGCGATAAGTTTTGACTCACTCTGTTGCCAGATGGGTGGGAGGAGGGCTGCAAGATCATTTTTATACTTTTTACTCGAATTTCGAAATTTCAAGGCTCTTGCCGGAACAGAAGATATTAACTCACAGGGCTGAAATTTTGCACAGTTGTTATTGATCCCAAGACACAGCTTTCCCGCACTAAGGCCTAACGCGACAATGATTTTCATTTTTTTCGGGACGGCCTAATGCACATGTTATCCAAAATCGGGTACCCGGTTTTACCCCATGCGGTTTTGCCCCAGCATATAATTTTGTAAATATTACGAATTATCAACAACACCATGGCGAAATAAAAACAAACCTTTTAATTATTTACACTTTAATATGCAACAATTAACATAATTCAGATAAAAAAGAATCTACCTGAACACTGTCAAAAGTGTTTGAAGTTTCTTAATGATCGAAAATTAGATCAAAGCCTTCAAAAATACGCAAGACGTTATAATCTTAGTAAGCACGCTTGTGACACGATCATCTTTTGTTGATGCACATTCCGTCAATATGCCACGGCAACGACGCGGTAAAATTTAAAGCAGTTTAAAAAAATAATAGCACGTCCCGGTTTGACGCAGGTACCCGGTTTTGTCCGAGTTTCCCCTATTTGTACTTCGCGTACCATCGCCCACATTACTCAATCGTTTGTTGACCGCCGTCGCGCCGAACTTTTCCATGATAATAACAAATAAATCGATTTTAACAAACCCACACAGTCTATCATTTCTCTGACCAGTCTCACCGCCCATAGACGTTGTGACGCAAGAACACCTACGCCCGTGTAGACCACACAAACCAGAATTTTTTTTTTAATATACATACATATATTTATACATTATGTATATTTGGTATGAATCCTCGGTCGACCGCAGCGATTCGAGGTCGGCGCCTCGCAGTAGGGGGTGAAATATTTATTACAGTAGTGTTACTTTTTGACCCGTCGGGTACCCGGCTACCCGGAACAACTTTAAGCCATTGAATGTGGTATGGTTCGATCATTTTTGGCTAACATCGAACAATACCACGGACAATAAAAATTCAATTGCTTGAAGTTGTTTCGGGTAGCCGGGTACCCGACGGGTCAAAAAGTAACAGCTGTAAGGTACATTAAGAAGTCCTTTATTTTTCATCGTGTCGATATGAAAGTAGCACCAATGGATTTCTGGCGTTGTCCTGATTAAAATTATACTAAATTTCATGTAAATCGGACTACTTTTACATAGGGAATACAAATTCCATAAAATTCGGTACGCCACCACGGAGGGTTGACCTCGCCACGGGGTGTCAGGAGGCATCTCTCTGACAGGCGTCGCTTCAGAATCACTCTGTCTCTCTATAGTGCCTCTCCGAGCTATAGCGACTTACAGTGACTCGCATTAATATTCGGACACTTTTTAAAAATTTCATAACTTTTTTAGAATTGGTCCAAACGAATTGAGTTTTTTTTAAAAGCTAGGATTAGTTTGCTAAATGATGTATTTGGTCGCTTTGAAAAAAAATGTATTTGGTCGGAATAGTGAAAAAAATAAGAAAGGTCGATTTTTAAACCTTTTTTTGTGTGCTTGTAATGAAAATTAAGGAAAAAACCGTTTGTAGATTGCAGTAAGTTGCCTAAAATTTCATGAAAATCGGTTAACGTTGCTTCGAGCTACAAACGTTTAAAGATCGCAGAATAAGGTCGAGAATCGCGAAAATTCCCGAAATCAGCGATTAACCGATTTTGATGAAATTTTAGGCACGTATACAACTTACTGCAATCTACAAACGGTTTTTTTTTTAATTTTCATTACAAGCTCACAAAAAAAAGTTTAAAAATCGACCTTTACTAGTCTTTTCGCTTTTCCAACCAAATACATTTTTTTCAAAATGACGAAACGCGTCAGTGAGCAAACTAATCCTTCTAGCTTCTAAAAAAAAACTCAAGTCGTTTGGACCAATTCTAAAAAAGTTATGCGATTTTAAAAAGTGTCCGAATATTAATGCGAGTCACTGTAGCTCGGAGAGGCACTATAAGTTCTCGGATATCTCGAGCATCTCGGGTAGTTAACCCGGGTAGCGCCTACCCGGGAATTTTCCTCTTCCCGGGTATCTCACGGGTACCCAAGAAAACGGGTCCACAGCTATAGTTCTAATTTTCACTGTATTCCCCGCATCCCACATTTTCTATACGGGGTGTCTCATAATGAGTAATCCAACCACAAATAAAGCGATTTTATATTACAAAAACAAATCGAAAATGTAAGACAATGTTTCTTTTATAGGAGCCTGCGTTGACGAGGAAAGCGATTTGAACATTCTTTTTCATGCAACTGTAAATATAGTACAATTGCAGAAAAAAATAAATCCTTGTGCAAAACAATATTTGAAAGCGCAGAATAATTATTTTGGAACAACGTTTTACTGTCGAAATCAGTTGAAAATTTGTTCGAATTTTGGAAACCTATTGGGTGCATGTGCGCTTAATTAAGAAGGGAACCTTGAAATATGAGAGTGAATGCGCGTTAACCACGTTTCTCCCAGCCTCACGAGGACCAAAGTACTACCCCGCGCCGTTTCTGCAAAGCTGAAAAGCTTTCATTCCCGGACGAAATCTCTTATATTAGACTAAGATGGGTTAATCGCTTACCAAATAAATAATCCAAGAAAACTGTCAATACAACATAAGAAACCATCACCAAAGTTAGTTTTATAGATATGCGAGCATCGCCTCTGCGATCAGGCAATCTCTTTGTAAAATCTCCCTACGACAGCTATCGTAGATTATTCACTACCTTAGTACATTGTGATATTGCAACCTTGTACCTGAATAAAACGCTTATAAAAAAAGCCGTGGTGGCAAACGCGACTGATCAGCACGCGGACGACTCGGGTTCGATTCCCGGCGCCGTGGCTCTCTTTTTCCGACTCCTACAGGTTGACTTAAATAACAGAGGGTGCCAATGACAGCGATGATGACGATAATAATAATGAATGGTAGTTTATGATTTTGTATTACAATGCAATTCTCACCTCAACAGATTCTTCTTGGGTCGCGTCGTACTCAACATCTGCCACGTGTATATAGTGCCCGTGTTGCATACAAGTATTTTCAAACGTGAAGCATCCGCGTCCATAAGGCTATGATTATATGCAGATACATACTAATTATACAGAGTATGATCCATTATAGCAGGATCGAAGAAAGAATCGACGTGTGAGTCGTGTGAAACACTTCCTCGCCTATTTCTTAACGTTTCAGATATTGTTGGGTTCGAGTACATCGTAAATGTAAGTAAGCATGGATTCCACTTATCTTTACCAATTAGTAAATAATATATACATTGCAACTTTAGGTATATTACTTACAAATAGAAATGAATAAAAAAAAACTAACATGGAACACTATTCAATTGGTCACAAAAATCAGAAAAATGTAAATTAAAGATGCTCTCAAAAGCTGATCTGGCCTTGAAAAATCAACACAAGTGGAGCAGGGGAAAGAAGAGAAGTGAGGGAAAGAGTATGACAAAACCGTCTTTTCAAAATTAATTATCTACATTATATGAAAATACATTAAAATAAATGAATGATAATAGATTAATGATAGATAACAATTAGAAAAAAATTAATGATAATAAATGATAATACTAATGAAATCACAACAGTGGGTAATTAACCATTACATTTATGATAATCTTGTCGACAAGAAGGTTTAAAAAAGTGATTGAACCAATTAATAATTTTCACAGTGACTGCAACGAGGGAACACTGTTTCTTGCATACCTTCACCAACGAGACGGTCTAAACATGTCACTGTAAAGGCTGATCTATAGATCACACATATACTGCGCGACATCATTAGTATTATAATTTATTATCATTATTTTTTTCTAATTGTTATCTATCATTAATTAATATCATTTTGAAAAGACGGTTTTGTCATTCCCTTTCCCTCACTTTTCTTCTTTCCCGTTCCACTTGCGTTGATTTTTCAAGGTCAGACCAGCTTTTGGGAGCATCTTTAATTTACATTTTTGTGACCTTTGTGACATATTCTTTCGATCTATATAAAACAATTTGGGCGATTTCATCATCAATTGAATAGTGTTCCTTGTAAGTATATACAGGGTATCTGCGGGAAGACTGAACAGCTGGATATCTCCTGTACAGGAGATAAAAAAAATAAAAAATACGGCGTTGCATGGTTCGAGGGCGCCAATTTATTAGCGCAGACGATTTATTTTTCGATTATTATTTTAAAAGATACGATGGACAAGTTTGGTTTTTTAAATGGAACTATTTTTTTTGAAGAGATGAGTTGATAGTGCGTTCCAAGGCAAATTCAATAAGCATTAATGTGTACACTTGATTTCCACTGGTTTTTGAGATATTGCGCTTGCAAATTTACTGATTTTCACTGCAAGAAAACCCGCTGAAATAGCAAGGACCGGGGACGGTCTTGCTGGCGTCACGGGTGGCCTTGCCAGCTGAAACCAGTGATGCCAGAACCGTGGGTTTTCGCCCACGGGCGCTACCCCCACTCTATGACCAAGCGTACCCCCTCCTAGCGCCTGTACCGCACCACGCAAGCATACTCGTCCCGCTATCCGTGCGCCGTACGCGCTGCCTGGCCGGCGCTCTCCGCCGAGAATTCATTTCACCGAGGTTCAAAACCCGATGCGAAGAATTCTATTTTTTTCATTAATTATTCTCTAATTTCTCTTTCTATATTCTCAGTAGAATAAAAACTTGAAAACTGTTAATTTACAAAGCATTTTCGCAGATGGCTAATGTACGATGTTGCTCTTCTGCCTTTTTTATACATAAACAGAAATAAATCTTTGAAATGCTACTCACAAAATAAGCTTGTAGCGGTCATCGGTACGGCAAAATATGAACATTTGGCGTACAGATGGTCGGCATGGTTTATGACACGCGCGCCAGCAAAACTATTTTTGAGTAAGCCGCTTTCCGTTCTTTTCGTGATTTGAACAAAGCATGTTTTCTTAGAGACTTTCGTTTACGGCCTGAATAGTTATTGCGGGTATCGTAAACCTTGAGTTTCTGTAGGGCCCACGGTGCGGGGCCGGCGGCCTGCGACCGGCCACGTCACGCACCTCGGGGTCTGGGGAAATCCTGCTGCGTTACCAGAAGTATTTCTCCCGCCAAATTTCACCCCCGCTATGGTGGAAGCGCGCCGTAGACGCGCGAAATAGGTGGCGCGATTTAGGGGTCC
The DNA here is from genome assembly GCF_050908995.1 of Andrena cerasifolii. Taxonomy (NCBI): domain Eukaryota; kingdom Metazoa; phylum Arthropoda; class Insecta; order Hymenoptera; family Andrenidae; genus Andrena; species Andrena cerasifolii. The sequence continues at coordinate 2,211,820 of NC_135118.1, forward strand.
GAACGATACCGATTGGTTGACATCGGCAACGGGTCAACCAATTAGGAGGAGTTTTCTACCCGCGCGCGTCTTGCCGGAAAATTGTGCGTCCGGCAGACGGGAGTCTTCATCCTGACCTCAACAAGTCTTAACGTTTGAGCAGATATAAGTCACCGAATAAAAGACTCACGTTGAACGTTATTGTGTGTTTCAATTCGGGAACAGAACCTATCCTTCTATTCCTTTAAGCTTCTTTCTAGAATGGACTTGTAGCAGTTACGTCTTGGTGACCACGTTCTTTCTCTTCGGTACTTTTCTTTCCCTACGTTTCTAACTTTCACTTTTCTAAGTTCCCTTGCTATTTACAACTTCCTTCCTATTCTTTGTTCAATTCGTTTCCCGAGGCTTTCGTCTGGGCCTGGTGTTCGTTGAGAACATGTGGCGACCAGGTCCGCGCGAGCCGAGTGAAGTCGCTTCTCGAGTAGCTTTCTCTTTTATCTTCATCTCAGTTTTTCTTCAGTTTTCTGTCTTTCTCTTTTTCTATTTGCTTCCTTCACCTTTTCTACCCCTGGTCAAGGGTACGGTCGGTGAAGAGAGCCAGTTGGATCTAGACAGTTCCTGCGTGAACACCATGACGTCTACACGCGAATCATCCAGTAACGTTGTCATTTTTCTTTGATTAAAAAATAAATTGAGTGCTTGGTAAGTCGGAGTCGATATTATTTCACCTCATACCACCTCAGACTCTTTACAATTCACCTCACAATGAACAGTTAAAAAAACCGGTGATTTCCGTTTCAGGTAAGCGAGCCGCCGGCTCCGCTATTACGATCGACACACCACCTACTCGTGGTTTCCATCGAGCAGAGGCACAATTTTCTTAAATAATCGACGGGCAAATAAGCAGATACAATGTTCCTCGGATTATGGAGAATTATTCGGGACCGGGAAATTCTCCATGATCGGAGGCAGTAGTTAGCACTAAATAGATTCATCTTTGGCAGGGCCCTCGCCCGAACCATCTGACCAGGAGACTGAGCCACGTAAATCGGGGGTGAGTGGCATAGCGCACCAGCGGGTGATCTTCGATCGTGTTAAGGTAGGATCTCCTACCCGCAATTGGACCCAGCGACTGGGCCTAGGCTGAATCTCCTTGCCTGCGACCAGGGGTGTGCGGGTAGCCGACTTTTCGGGCTCGGGACGGGCCGGAAACTTACGAAAGTATCGCGACCCCGCCGATCCCTCCCCAGGGCCAGGGACCCGAGCCTCGGGACGATCCACACACTCCTACCTGCGACCAAGTCCATTGCCACAGTGGGGCAGAATCCCAAGAAACAAGGAAACGAATCAGAATTCAAAAGTTGGGGGAGGATTATGTATTTTTATATATTTATGATAATAATAATAATAAATCGTGTTTATTCTTTTATAATATTTGATACAATGCAGTGGAGTTAGAAATGCAAAGTACAGAATGGGCGAGGCTCAGCGTCGCTGTTATTCATGCCTGACCCGAATATTTCTTGTAAATTACTGATATGTGCTTCTAAAAAAAGTAAAAACCCAGAAAGAAGACTAAAAATATTCTATCCTCCCAATGGCCCACCTTCTCTCACATCTGAATACGTCAGCGCGCGCTTTTGTTTGCACACAGATCAAAACTAGACGTCATGATATTTTTACCGCTTTTAGGTGCTCGTATTAGTAGTCTACAGGTAACATAAAAATACATACTCCCATATCTTTTGAATTCTGACTTCTTTCCTTATTTCTTGGGATTCTGTCACACTGTGGCAATGAGTCGCAGTGCGACTGGTCGGTAGACTCCCTCCGGGAGCAGTCTAGCGACCGGTGGTCGCAGTGCCCAGCAGTGATGCCAGAACGGTGGGTTTTGTCCCACGGCCGCTACCACCACTCCACGACCAAGCGTACCCCCTCCTAGCGTCCGTACCGCACCACACAAGCATAGCATAGCGCGTACGGCACACGGATGGAGGGACGGGTATGCTTATGTGGTGCGGTACGGACGCTAGGTGAGGGTACGCTTGGTCGTGGAGTGGTGGTAGCGGCCGTGGGACAAAACCCACCGTTCTGGCATCACTGGTGCCCAGCCTGCGACTAGGTATAATGGGAAACAGACCCTCATCGCATTGTGTTGTCTCTCGAGTAGCCTAGGCTGGTACTCAAACAGACTCGCATCAGGCTCCTACGTCTGGCGTAAACCCGACGATCGCAGTCGCTTGTAGGAGAACAGATACATGCTTTCCCATTGCACGAGTATAATGCGACCAGTCACTGCGACCAATCGCGGGTAGGAGATCCCGCCTTTACGAGCCGGGGCTGCGGCAACGCGAGAGGCCGGCGAGAGGGGTATTTCCCAAGGAATACGGTTTATGAGTTTGTTAGTTAGGTGCGCGGTCGAACCTGATGCGAAATCAGGGAGCCGCTAGGATTATTGATGGCGAGGATCAACCTGATGCGAAATCAGGGAGCCTCTAGGAATGGAGTCAAGCACGGACGAACCTGATGCGAAATCAGGGAGCCGTAGGAGGGTGAAACGTCGTGAACGAACCTGATGCGAAATCGGGGAGTCACTAGGATGAAGTTCACAGACAAACTCGACGCGAAGTCGAGGAGCTGTTAGGAGGTTGGATTATTCACAGACGAACCTCGTGCGAAACCAGGGAGCTCTTCGGAAGTTGGTAGATTTACAGACGAACCTGATGCGAAATCAGGGAACTGTAGGATACGGACGAACCTGATGCGAAACCAGGGAGCCGTAGGAAGGGGGAGGCTTCGTGGACTAACCCGATGCAAAATCGGGGAGCCACTGGGTTGGTAAAGATTCCTTGTTTTGGATGAAAGGTTGCGAACGAACGTGATGCTAGATCAGGAAGTTGCGGGAAATGGTAGTAATGCCTCGTAACTCTTAATTTATGTTTGATACAACTCGAGCGGTAAAGCTGTATCAGTGGGTGAGTGCTACTAATATTATAAGGATTGCTGGGTAAAAGATGGGTTTAACGAATCTACTCGATTTAGACGTGAACACCATTCGTGTATTCAATAACTAATTATTGCACAAATGTAAGTGTCGCGATTAAATAGTATAGTAAAAGCGTGTAAGTTACCACTAATTTCCACGGTGTTGACGCACTGGCGATGCGGGGCGTACGAGTGGCTATTTCAAAGTGCCAAATATAATATAAACCGAACTCGCGGATTCTATGAGGTTAACTATGATTCTGACGAGACTTTAGCTCGTTCTTACTAAATTTAACCAACTCTGTACGAGCGTGACACGACGTTACTCTACACGTGACTGTACTACGTTGAACCAAAGAGGGTAGAAACCAAAGGGTTTATATAGTCCCAAAAATGAGTGGGGATGCGTTAGAAATCTCCATATAAGGAAATACTTCAGGGGTCGTCGTCGTGTCACTCCCGTTCCCATGGTCGTGATCCAGATGGTCGAGAGCATGACTCCCCCATTAGTGGTGTATGATAAACTAAAGGATTTTAGGGCGTTTTCCCTTCGCAGACGCGAGCTCGAAAAACGGTTGAGAGCGGCGTATAGGAAAAATTCCACGTACGTAACAATCGACAGCGACCTGAGTTATCCAGTACAGAATATATGAAAATTTTCATATTTTTCATTACCGCTTGATCAGAGTATTGCCCATGGATTGGTGAGTTTATGTCGACGACAATAAGTCCAAACACGAAGCAATTCGGTTTATTTTTTTCTGCACTGGGTATTTTACCTGGCCCAACGGTTTTATTGCTTTCAGCAGTCAACGGGTGGCCTACCCGGGTCCGCAAGTCCTCGCTTCCAGCGAGGAAACAAAACTGTGGTGTGGGTAGGTCTTTCCGGATAATCCGGGGCCAAAAGCATTTCAATAATCCGAGGAAGAGTGTATGTATGAACCTGATTAACACGAAAAGAGTGACATTGACCAAGAACGGGTTAGTAAAACTCTTCTGTATAGTGCGTCTACAAGCTATAGTGACTTAGGTGTGAGGCCTCTCAGCGGGGTCTTAACCGATATCCTGCTGGGTATGGTGGCCTCCTACTACCTCTTGCAGGACTGTGCTTAGGGATGACCAGGACAAAACCGGGGCCCTCAAGATTAAGTAATATAATTTCGATTTTAATAAAATAAAAAAGAAATTGAAGAAATTGATTATCAATATTAAAAGACATCAATTAAGCTTTGCTACTGGCAATTAAAGTTGATCTCGTTGCCAGCATATATTAAATAAAAATCCATTGTAGTAAGGTATATGTACTGCATTAGAACAGTTGTAATATAAATTATTTTATATTAACAACTTATTTTAAATTAAAATCACTGCATGTCTTGAAGTAATGTTGGAGACTTTACCCTCTAGGACCCCAGTTTTGTCCTGGTCTGCCCTAAATGCAGTCCTGCAAGAGGTAGTAGTATCGGTTAAGACCCCGCTGAGTGACCTCACACCTAAGTCACTATAGCTCGTAGAGGCACTATAGGTATAATTGATATTATTGAGACTGGTACGAGACCTGTCGATATTGTTTTCAAACCTCATTACAGTAATCCGGGGTGCGAGTGGTAAGCCGACCGTAATAGCGGAGCGGGCGACTCGCTTACCTGAGACGGAAATCACCGATTCTTTTAACTGTTCATTGTGAGGTGAATTTGAAAGATTCCATCCTAGAAAGAAGCTTGTTTTGTAAGTGGCATTTCAAGGAATTATTTCTGTTTATGTGTACAAAGGGCTGAAGACCAACATCGTAGGTACATTAGCCAGCTGCGAAAATGCTTTGTAAATTAATAGTTTTCAAGTTTTTATTCTACTGAGAATGTAGAAAGAGAAATTAGAGAATAATTAATGAAAAAAGTAGAATCCTTCGCATCGGGTTTTGAACCTCGGTGAAATGAATTCTCGGCGGAGAGCGCCGGGTCAGGCAGCGCGTACGGCACACGGAGAGAGACACGGGTATGCTTGTGTGGTGCGGTACAGGCGCTAGGAGGGGGTACGCTTGGTCATAGAGTGGGGGTAGCGCCCGTGGGCGAAAACCCACGGTTCTGGCATCACTGCCTGAAACAGATACCTACCTGCCAAAGGTCTGGGTTAGGAATGGCAGGCCCAAAGGCTGGACAATTTTTTACCGTCAGAAATGCTACTTAGGTAGGCACATCTGCGGTATCAACAAGCGCACCGTTACTTTTATTTCGCACTTGCTTCTACGCTCGGATGGCCGGTTCTTTTGGGAGGGCTGCAAGCTCGATTGGTTAGGTTGGGAGGTGGGAAAGTTGTTAGACCAAATTTCTATATTATAGGGAGCAGATTGTATTAGGACCAATCGGATTTCCATCCCTCCCAAAAGAACTGGTCATCTGAGCGTAGAAGCAAGTGCGAAATAAAAAATTGTATGAGGAAATAGAGTAAATGTAATGACGTTTTGGAATATTAACATTAGTAAGTAGCATTTCTGACGGAAAATAATTGTCCAGCCTTTGGGCCTGCAATTCCTAACCCAGACCTTTGGCAGGAGGGTATTTGTTTGAACAGGCTAGGCCATCCGTGACGCCAGCAAGACCGCCCCGGTGAAAAACCAGTGAAAATCAGTAAATTTGCAAGCGCAATATCTCAAAAACCAGTGCAAATCAAGTATATACATTAATGCTTATTAAATTCGTCTTGGAACGCACTATCAACTCACCTCTTAAAAAAAAATAGTTCCATTTAAAAAACCGAACTTGACCATCGTATCTTTTAAAATAATAATCGAAAAAAAAATCGTCTGCACTAATAAATTAACCCCCTCGAACCATGCAACGCCATATTTTTTATATTTTTTTATCTCCAATACATTAGGAGATATCCAGCTGTTCAGTCTTCCCGCGGACACCCTGTATGTGCACGAATTTGAGCAAATTAATTATTTCGAATGTTCCAAGTCGATTCCTTCTTCTCCCCAACCACAATTGTTAAATAACTATTGCAAGTCGTTTATAATTGTTTCGCAAAGTGATTTACCAAGTTCAGTTCCCAAAAGCCGTGGAATCGATATCGCGGGTGAATCAATTGCCCGGGCCCTTGCATACGATCCACGATCCACGTTCCCATGAACTTCGTGTTCGTGCCGGCGTAGAGGTAAGTCCCCATGCCGTGCCGAAAATTCCTTTTCCACGAGCCTTCGTAGACGTCACCGTTTATGTAATAATACGCCCCGAAACCGTGCGCCATGTCACGCTTCCACTCCCCTACGAGAAATGCGAATTATGCACTCTTGCAAACAGGCCGTCTGAAAATTATGGGACTCGTGTAGCGCAGCGAAGAGCTTCTCGCTGTCTTTCGACGCGAGGAACATGCGCGCCTCGACTTGTCCCAGAATTTCTGGACACCTGGTATAATCAGTTCCTCGAAATGAAGAATTATATTTAGACGATTCGTAGAAAAGTGGTCGGTCCTACGCACGGGTATCAACAAGTGTTTCTTAGAAGAATAAAAATGGGTGCCATTCCTTTTGTGAGAATATAGATAAATGACGCGCAACCATCGAAATTAGAAAATGTAGCAAATTCAGAAGACAGAAGTCGATTAAGTATGTCGACTTACGGTATGAGACTTGAAACTGTTTATCATTTGAGAATCATTCGTGCGACTACTACTGGCGCAGGAATTTTTTTAAGGATTTAATTGTACAGTGAAGCACAGGATACGGTATATAACGAAACGACAGTTCATGCGGTAACGGATTATTTCGAGAATCGTGTTCCGCTACTACTATTAGGGAAAATTTGAGGCACACCTGACGTGCGATACAAAAATAATTGTACAGATATACTTATGGGCTGTCAGCCCACGTTCTCCTCGCGACGTTTTGGTGTCTGAATCGGTTCCTATTTCTGTACGTCGTTTCGTACCCTCGTATCGCGTTCCGTCAGGGTACCAAAAGGTTCCTTGGCCATATTTGAGGCCGTGCCTCCACTCCCCGTCATATCGAGCGCCGTTTTTGAACACGTAGAGACCTTTGCCGTGCCTCAACCCCTTGCAATAGTGGCCAACGTACATGTCGCCGTTAGGTAGCAAAGCCTTCCCGTATCCATGTCTGTCGCCTTCCTTGTTTCTTTCGCCTTCGTACAGCTGCAATTACTCCCTCCGTATTAACGACAAATCTTTTCAACTCTACAAACTTTTCAATAAAGCGACAATTAAATTTACATACGCGCGTTAATACAGTATTACCTACCCACCCATGTCACCAAGAATATTCCTGCAGTTACAATAATTATGAGAAATGTCCTTTCTGAAAGCGATATAGCTTTTAAGGGGATGACCCATTTGTAGGTATCTTTTGAATTAAAGTGTTACACGTTTGTTAGAGCTATTGACACCCAAGATACATATATGGGTAATCAAGAGCCGGATCAGAACATTGGATGTAGCTTGAGTAGATTAGAAAGCTCAATAGGTTACTTACTATGTCAGACATGTAGGATGAGTGGTGCACTCGTACAACCAGGCAAAAGGTGTTCATTGTGTATAACTTAGTCGAAAATGTAGAATAAAATTGTTCGACAGGATACGCCTTCCTTTCGAGAAAATTAGCTTTGAGAATTCGTGACACGCGCGCACCTAACTGAATGCCAGCAGAATTTATCGATAAATATGGTACAACTGCAAATTTTGGAATAATTTCATTTTCAAATAAGACTTTGTTTTTGAGGAAAACGAGCTGAAAAATCTGTCGATTTTTTCGGGAACGAAGGCTCGTTAGAAAAAGTTTTATTCTACGTTTCCGATTTATTTTTGTACGAGCAATCAGCCTGTAACTGGTTGGGCCACACGCCCTGATCTACCCTGTACTTATATCACCAGATTTACTAATTAGACATATAATTGTTTTCGCTCAGACGTCGTTATCTCCATGTGTAATAACATCAATAAATCATTAGGTGTATCATTTTTTAATTACTTTTATCTTGTAGCATCAGTACAAAGAAGTTAAAACTGTTTATCAAATAAGAAGGCGAGATTTATTTGAAATACCTAAATAAGGATTTGTTCGATTAAATAGGTATCGAGAAAATGTTCTATGTGTACAAATAATTGCTCAGACAGTGCTTCAAATCAATGTAAAGGGTAACTTTCAAATATTTTATTTTCAGGTTCGAATCGTTAATATTCCAATGAAACGCAGCACTTGCAATTAGTGTTTTATTTGTAGTGAAAATTCTGGTGAAACTAGATGCTTGACCTGTACTAGTTTAAAATGATTTGTTTCATAGAAGTATATTTTGCCTGCTTATTTTTCAATAATACGTTCACGATTGTTTTCACACGAACAGGGGGTTTTCTTCGAATAATACCTGATAGATAAAGAATCTACTCGAATAACGTATAATTCTAAATTATGTAATTCTCGCAAGAAACATTTTTCTGCGAAATTAGAAATAAAGCTAATGAAAAAATAACTGTAAAAACAAATGAAATATTTCAAGCGACGGAGGTAGATGGAAATATCATATATGAGCCGTTTATTTTGAAACTGGCGTAAGTCCATTGTCCAAAAAATCGAGTTAGCTATCTTAATAGTTACATTTTTACACGATCTTTTCATTCTGAAGAAAATTGTTACTAATATATTTAAAATCATTAAAATTTTGTAAAACGAAAACATGCTGGTTAATGAAGCGATGAAAAAGTTTATTTTGAAAGCGGCGTAAGTCCCATTGTGAGAGTTTCAAATGGATATGAAAAATATTGTGCAATAAAATTTTTTGAGATCACAGCTTTATGTTTAATCATCAAGGTAGCAGTTTAATTATCAATGTGCAATGAATTTGTTATAAACAATTTAATCTGAAATTCCACTTTCGATCCGCTGACAGATTCATACAGGTCTCCGGATATGCCCTTGCAATTTTCAGCAATTTGTTAATAATTTGTTTATAATAAATTACTTGCATATTACAAAGTAAATGTCTGCGGGACATAAAGCAGTCACAACTAAAACTACAGCGAACAGATAAAATCCAACAGGAAAAATGTATCGGAATACGCGACTTGGACGAAAAACACGAGACCAATCACAATCTAAAATATAAGGACTGAATGGATTTATTATATTATATACCACCCGCACACCATAATTATTTTAAATCACTCCCGTATACAAAAACTGGAGAAGACTGAGTAATAATTAATAAAACATTATTAATTTGAATGTAAAAATTACTTAACAAAGAATAAAAGTTGAATATTTTTTTTAGATTTTATAACAAAAGTGTATACATTTATTTTTACTTCAAGGGAAATTTACTTTTACTATGGACTTGTGCTTTCTTAAGAATTGAAGACGTCATTTCATTGATTTCGAAAGTGGCGTAAGTCCATTCATAGCTATCAAACACATATTATTTCTTAAATAATGTTAATTATGCTAATTGGGATGATAAATTTGACACCCTTGGGAACCCAAAAACATTATACTACTATGTTATACGTTATCCATATTTTTAAATTTATTCCAACGCAAACCCTTCAATATCTTGATTCGAACATAAATGGACTTACGCCACTTTCAAAATAAACGGCTCATATGTAGCTGCAGTGATACCTGGTTATACGAGATTCTTGTAAACGTAGGGTGACTGTACCTAATCCCGCCAATGTTCCTAATATCGCCACCCGCTATATCTCGCAAAGTAAGATCTAAAATTTATCGGTTATGCACTGAATTAGTACCGAAACATATGTAGGAAGACATACTGTAATTGCAGCATCATGTGATCAACAGTTACAGAAAGAGAAGTATTTTAGTGAATTATAATAGTGAAAACATTTAATGGGCTGCCACAATTTCACACCACATTCAGAGAAGGTAAGTCTAATAATTCCGTAAATGCAAGAATATCTACTAGAAAAACCTAATTAATAATGTACAGGGTCAGCGTTGTATCCTGCAACCCGCGCTCGTGTGAACTTGTAAAATGGCAACAGCGCCTCACGGACGCATTCCACTACAACCATGCACCGGCCCAGCGGAGAGCTGCCAGCGACCGCTGAACAGCAGTGATGCCCGAGCTTCGAGAATTTTGGGATGGTCTCTTTCAAATTAATGTCGCAAAGAGCTATTCAGAATTTCCCGGGCCGGGTTGAAAAATTTGGGGCCTTTTTCGTATAACTTTTGAAATATAAAAGATATTGGAATGCAATTTGCGCCGAAAAATGAGGAAAAATTATTCCCTCTTAATGATGGATAATTTAAAATATTTTACATTTACTTATTTTTTTAATCATAATTGTTGTAAAAAGCTTTTGCAAACTATTTATATGATACTGTATTTAATACTGCTTTTAAAACTCGTGGTGTTGATAGACAATAGGCTAGTTGTTTCTGTATCATAACTTTCAGAAATTGCGAAATTAAATTTTTGTTCAATTATGTGTTAGTTCTGCAGACCTCGGAATCTATTGATCTGGTTTTCGTTTTTATGATTTTATCCTTAATGCAGCGCATACCTAGATCAGACGTAAGGTACCCCTAATGGGTTTAGTTACCACTAATGGGACGTGACTTTGATTGTAGCGGTGTTTAATTTTTTTTCTAGAATTTTTGGGTCTGAATGTTTTAGCTACACAACGCCACGCGTATACGGGCTTCCGTTAATGTTATTTTTGGAACGATGCGCCATTATTAAGGGTATAGCGCCGCGGTCAACCCTGTCGTAGTTCGAGATCAGTCGACATTATTTTCAAATTTCATTACTGTAGTAGATAGGATGGCTCAATAATAACAGGCCTTATAGAAAAATAGAGATATAATATATTGAAAGAACAGGACATAAGAGAACACACACTAATGCGTGACTGCTTAACGCACGCCATCGAAGTCGACTGGTAACTGATCGTCGGAAGGACTCGGGTCCTTCCGACGCCGATCGTTTTCACGTACGCCGTTACCTCCCGAGTTACCGAGTGACTATATTACAGTAATTTGGGGTCCGAGTGGTAAACCGATCAGAAAAACGGAGCGCGCGGCTCGATTACCTGGGCCGGGAAATTCGCAATAGCTCTTTGCGACGTTAATTTAAAAGAGACCATTATAAAATTTTCGGAGCTCGGGCATCACTACTATCCAGCGGTCGCTGGCAGCTATCCGCTGGGCCGGTGCATGGTTGTAGTGGAATGCATCCGTGAGGCGGTGTTGCCATTTTCGTCTGTTCGCGCGCGCGTAGGTTGCAGTTTTAATGGATGACCCTGTATTGGTTGGGGCTAGATTAGTGCGTGGGGCGCGTAAAGCATGGTACCGAACCAATGTGAGTTTGGGAATACTAAAAATGAGACTGCAGTTACAAGCATTGCTCGATGAGGTCAACATAGGACATTGTATCGTCGACTGTGAAACAGTCGACGGCGACGAGAAAATGGTTGTGTTAGTAACGTCTGTATAGGTAAATTTCAATGTATTATGCCGAAAGTTTTTTATTAATAACTCAGAAACTAACAAATACCCGCAGCTAAAATTTTACATTAGAGGTTCTCTCCCCCTCCCGCCCAACCCTTAACATTTCGGTTCATTCCGGTGGTTGGGTCATACCGTACTCCGACAGAAATAAGAAAGAAATGTTGCACATGCAAAATAAAATCTGAAAATATGTTATTAACAATTTGTACTATTGATAAATTAGGGTGGTGGTATACTTATCCACTTCCAATTTAAAATGGCCGCCCTTCCTTACACAGTACTGACATCGTCAAAAAATTATATTTATTTTTTCCTTTCTCATATTTCTTATCTTTATTCCTGTCATTAATTGACTGAATCCTGGAACACCCTTATATTGGCAACGAGCTAGGCTGGGTTCAAGAATTTCATGTTTTGTTCTCAGGCAACGTGCAATCTCATTTTAATAATTAAAGGTCGCGTATTAAAAACACTACGTCGTTATTTTTCCCTGATTCTTGAGAGCACTCGATAGGAAGTGTCGTTGAGGTTAACAAACCTAATTCCGGCGAGACATTACGATGATTATGCCTCAAGTTGGGGAGAGATCTCATCTTACCCCTAGCGGATTTGTCTCCTCCTCTCCTTCCTCACCTGCGGTTGCTGGATATTCTGACATTTCTTTTTTACTTTATAGCTGTCTTTATCTGTGCTTTACAACGCACGAACAAAAATCTCGAATGTCGCGAGATCGATTTTTATCGCCAATGTAAATATGTACGTAATTTGTTGTTTCAATGCAGTGACAATCGTTAGCAATATTTGTCTAAATTATTACTGGAATGTAATAGTATTTGTAGGTAATATTAAGACAATTCCGATTTCTTTGAAACTGCAGGTTTCTAGGGGACCTCGATAGGAGTATCAGACAATTTTTTTTGCTAAGTACTTTCTGGTTCTTCTGGGTGAAACCACCCTTTAAAAGTTAATGTGGGATTCCTATTTCAAGTGCATCTTGAAAATTATAGCAGATATAAAAAACGGTTACAATGGCAATTGGATAGTTTTTATCTATCTATCTTCTATCTATATATGTATTATTATGGGCGAATTCCACTTACGCCCAAATCACCCGTGAATTTCATTAGGGTGGGTTTCCTTATACGCGAATGGACGCATCGTCAAGATTTTCAAAGTCGATTTTCTCGAAAATGAAGCGCAATATCAAAAAATTTTATTTATTTTTCTCGACTTATTTACTCGTTATAAGACGAAAAGAAATAGTAACTTTTTTTCATATCGCGCTTCATTTTCGAGAAAATCGACTTTAAAATTGTTGACGATGCGTGTAGTCGTGTACAGGAAAACCTAGCTTAATGAAAATCACGGGTGATTTGGATGTAAGTGGAATTCGACCTAGGGTGGCTCTTATTTTCGACTTTTTAATTTTCTTCGCGGCACCCCCCTCCCCCCCCCCACCCAGAATTGTTCCAGATAATAAAAAATAAATCTGTGTAAAGTTTGAGCCCAATCGGATAACGAGAAAAGGTGCCCCTGGACCCTCGAACATTTAAATAATTATGTAACAGATCACAAAGTCGAGTTTAAATAATATCCTCCAAGTTATTGATTACATAAAAAAATATGTCAAACAAAAGTTGTAGATCCAGACAAGGAGCATCTTTTATATTGTATGTATTACCTTTTCTCGCGCGACAAATGGTTTTCGAAAGAAGTCGAATAACGCTATCAACTGTTTTACTGTCTATAATACTGTCACATTTATTTTAAAAGGTGCATTAACCTAGGTAACACTGGGCATTTCAGCTAGTGCTCTATAACACTATGCAATCAAATTAAACAAAAAAAAAAAAGTTTGTGACGTCCCACCATTTTTCGCGCGGTCTAAATTAAAGTCTCCCCCATAAATCACTTCACAACTACGCCAGTATCCTTAATCCAATTCTTACCCCTTTTCCCCAACCATCGGGCCATCTAGAAGATGTACCTTAGCGGTCCGCATCTCGCGATGGTCAAGTATGAAATCTCCTTCCCCTCTTCTCCTCCCTCATATTTAAATCTAAACAAGTCCCTCCTCCCGGAAACCCCCTGTTGTGTATGTTCTTAACGTACTGGTGGCAGCACTGTTTTTTGAGATTCCGCGGCGTGCCGGTAGGAGTCGCCTACTGAGCACGCAGTTTTTCATCTCGTGTGCGCTCCTGAAAAGTCACTCGCAATTGCTCGCAATAAACTGTCGTAACCACATATCGTGCGAGTCTATTAGTTTCCCTGCAGTTCGTAGTAAGGATAGAAAACCCCCTTAACTCGAGACCACGTGTCATCCCCTCCATACGGCCCACAAAGTCAACGCCACTCTCACCCCTTTCCAATCAAAACACGCAAAGTACATCCAATGGGTTGAGTACCTCCTTTTCGAAAGCCCCAAATAAAAACCCCGGAAGTCCTATTGTAACGCATATTTCGCAAATGAGTCATCAACATGTTCTAATTATAGACCACATATTTTGCACGTGAGTCATGGTACATACCGCGCATACCCCTCGTACCTAAACACTGTATAAATACAAGGACCCCAGAGGCCGTAGTCCTCTTCTACGGAAACTCTCCTACAGAAGTAGATAGAATTAACCAAATAGCGAACCCTAAACCATTCAATGATTAGTCATACTATATTCAGTGCCAATTCTCTCAAAGGAATTACTAATCTTCGACATCAACTGTCATTATTATTACCTATAGTACCAGTGTATATCATCGTCATTTATATTATATTTCATTGCTTACGCTTTTCCTATTTCATATTATTGCTTATCGTATTGCTTTATATCATCTTCATTGCTAATGCTTATCGCATTTCATATTATTGCTTTTCATATTCTTGTCTATTGCTAATACTTATTGCTTTTCATATTCTTGTCTATTGCTAATACTTATTGCTTTTCATATTCTTGTCTATTGCTAATACTCACATATTTCATGTTCATACGTATATGGCTATTGCTTATCGTTTATATTGTTACGTCCGGAACGTAAGATTTTTCTTTTTGGTACGGGGTATGCATCAACAACGCCTAGCGTTATGGGAAATCCCTCGGTGATCACAGTCCCGCCTAGTTAGTCAATAATAATTTAGTAAAACCAGAACCCTTTCTTTGCAGCATCGTCGCCTCGACATATTGCCGTCTCGCGATAAGGATAAGGCGGTGCTGACGCAGCGGCTTTCTCACCAGAGAGTCGCGATCCGAAAGACCCAGAGGTTCTCTTGAGGTGCCGAATCCGCACTGTGTAAGCGGCAGGGGTGCGGATCAACAATGCCTCGGAGCATTGTGGGAGAACCCTTGTTGAGCGCACCTCTGACCGTCGCGCTAAACATTGTAACATAATCAGTAACAGCTAGGTACATCAGGAATACGCAGACTGGGTTGCTTCTTAGAAGATTGACAGAATTGTATACTCTACACCCGGTTACCGACGCAGGGAACGATGCCTTCCCACGGTTTTGTCGCACGTTCGGAGCATGTGTGGATTGTTAATGAATTAGGAATTGTTCTTTTAAACACCTATCACAATTTTTGACAGTCAATCGACTGTGGGATTCCGCTAGTCAGAAATTGTGTATATAAATTTATGTATGATGAGAAGAAGGCCTTCAGCCGTGTGAAATTGTACTGTTTTAAGGAGGTTCGATACCGGAGCAAAAATAATGAGAAATCTTTGAAAAGTGTTTTGATCTAATGTCCAAAGTGTAGTCCGCGTTGTGTTAAAAGTTCAAGTCGATTGACAGCACGGTTTATAAAAAAATTGAAATCAAAGTTGCGCTCTTATACACAGGCTGTTATGGGAGAAACGATAAAATTTCTATAAAATGTTACACAGAGTCCTTAAAAATAGTGAGAAAGTGCTAAAAAATGTGGCAATGAAAAGCTTAAGTATTCATATGAAATTTTAAAAAAAGAATTGGACATTTACCGTACGGTTTATTAGATAATTGAATAAAGACAGCAATGTGCTCGTATTTTTGGAACTGCCTGAAGGAACTGTTTGGAACGTGGCAACGCTGTACGCCAAGTACTCATCTATACCGTGTATATTTGTACAAAGGATACAGTAAAAATTTGTAAAAACACTACCAAGCTGTAAACATGTATTTAGTAATTTGTTGCGACGCCACAAGTGTAAAGTGGAAAGAGAAAAAAAGATGGACGCAAAGCGACGTTGCCGCATTTCGCTCGCATATTTTACGCTACATTTAATGAAAATATTATATTTCTAACTGCATTAAACATACTTTTTGTTTAATTGAGTTCCAAAACAAAATATGTAGTAATAATTTTATTAGGAATAGACATAAATAACATTTTTGTCTACATAATTTTTTTTTTCTAAGATTGGTATTACTGCAGAGCTCCCATGTATAAGCATAGGCTTACCCCTCTCGCCGCCTGCCCCGCAAGTGAGGTATCGAACCTCCTTAAAGATGTGTAGTGCCATGATATTGTGCGCACGTATGTCCCGTAAATACATTTGATACATTTTTGTTCGATTATATATACAGTGAGTAAAAAAAGTATTTGGACGGTTTTTAAAATCGCATAACTTTTTTAGAATTGGTCCAAACGACATGAGTTTTTTTTTTAGAAGCTAGAAGGATTAGTTTGCTAAGTGACGTGTTTCGCCGTTTTGAAAAAAAAAAACATTTGGTCGAAATAGAAAAAAAAATTGTAAAGGTCGTTTTTTAAACTTTTTTTGTGAGCCTGTAATGAAAATTCAAAAAACCCGTTTGTAGATTGAAGTAAGTTGTATACGTGCATAAAATTTCATCAAATTCGGTTAACATTGCTCCGAGCTACAAACGTGTAAAGATCGCAGAATAAGGTCAAAAATCGCTGATTTCGGGAATTTTCGCGATTCTCGACCTTATTCCGCGATCTTTAAACGTTTGTAGCTCGGAGCAACGTTAACCGATTTTCATGAAATTTTAGGCACGTATACAACTTACTGCAATCTACAAACTTTTTTTTTAATTTTCATTACAAGCTCACCAAAAAAAGTTTAAAAATCGACCTTTACTATTTTTTTCGCTATTCCGACCAAATACATTTTTTCCAAAACGACCAAATACGTCATTTAGCAAACTTCCTTCTAGCTTCTCAAAAAAAAACTCAAGTCGTTTGGACCAATTCTAAAAAAGTTATGCGATTTTAAAAAGTGTCCGAATATTAATGCGAGTCACTGTACATTAAATGTGACTAAGCAAATGTGGAAAGTTTAAAAGAAAGTCGTCCTATGTAGTCTTATCTTCAATATCATTTTTTTCGCAAACTAAGCCAGCAACCCACGCATCAAAAACAAACCTCCTTGATTTCATAAATTACACAAATCCTATAAAATATAGAAATCTTGCAATGAGGACCACTCGTACTCCCCGTTTAGAGACAGAAAGAGGTATTTGCGGAACAAGATTCATTTCCCTATGTTCTCGACACTTTGTGACTATAGAAATACATATACCCACAGGGTCCAACAAATTTTTCTTCCCTATTGAGAATATAGGTAACAAATAGACTAAATACATTTTTAGGAGAGTATAATAAGAAAATACTGCGAGACATTCAATTAAAGTAAGAATTTATTTGCATTCAGTTGCACATCATTTTACATAATGGTCGATACCATTCTGCACACATCTATTCTTGCTATTTGGAATTATTAAAAACACGTCAATTAGCTATAGTCAAGTTTTTACCGTGAGAAATTACCATACAGGTACAGCAAAAATGTAGGCTTTGTAGCAGTTGTTTTTAATAAGACCAACACTCGCAGGTGTGCATATAATCCAAGGGAAAATGTGAAACAAGGAAAATTTCGAAAGCCCTGTCACGTCACCGACCAGTCAATAAACCAATTAACGCTTGTTTCTCTTTCTCTTTCTTCCTTACAGTCTCTAAATTCCGTTGCTTCCATGAACTTTTGCGCAGTTTTATGGGCCGGGAGCCAACGTAGCGCCCTGAAATAGAATAACAACTTGATTAACTTGTAGAATAATTTGAAATATGTATAAACAGCTTATCAACTAACGATTTAATCTTATGGAATTCTTTAAGCTACAAAAGAATGTACGAAAGTCGCCCGCTGGGTGAAATTTCAACCATTTACAGTTTATTAATATACCCTATCGTACTATTTTACAAAGTCCTTTGCCTGTTAATAATGTATTTTGTACCCATGTGCCGGTGATTATGAAAGTGGTGTAAGAACAAAAAACCCAAAATTGAGATTTCTATTATTTTGTAACTTATGTTATACTAGCGACCCATATCTCGGCTTCGCCCGAGATAATAGCGTGACTAATTCGTGTTTATTAATATCTTTTAAGGAAATTAAGTATTTTGGAAAAGAGCTTGATTTCTTCGTAATATTTCGGAGAAGATAACATTCTTGGTATAATGATTTTCTGACATTAGGATGCATTGTTGTTGCGCATCACCTGCCGGAGCAATGATGACAAATATTATCCATCGCTCCTATTTGAACTTATCCTATGTTAACATCCTACTTAGTTAATTCCTGGATCATAATTCAATGCAAACCTTCTGGCAACATTCACTCTTATAAGTCCAGGATTTACCAGCAGTGTTACCAACCCTACGGATTTTTCCGCAGATCTACGGATTTTTTACTTTATCTACGGATCTACGGATTGTAAACTGAAATCTACGGATTTTTTACCTTAAATTATTTAATACTATTAATATGTATAATTTTAAAACTAAGGTAATTCGAAGTTGATAAAACAAAAGATTCTGATTCTGATTAAAGAAATCATTTACTGTTTAGTTTGACCCATTGATTTTACGATCCAAACCGCCGATTTACTGCGGGTAGCTAAATTCCACTTCACTACAAGAGCTTTTCATCACACTTAATCGAGTACAATAGGAATTAGCAAAATTGATTTCAGAATCTTTGCATATCAACTTTTTTAATTCCTTTTCTTGAATTTACGTCGAGACGAAAGGCTTTGGCGAAAACGACTTTCAGGGGAACATTATTTTTGGGAAAAGCTCTTGTACTGAAGTGGAATTAGTAAAAGTGGATTTCCCAACTTTTGCACGTGAACTTTTTTCGTAATTTGTGAATTTTCGTGGTGACAATAATTTTTTTGAGGATGTTAGGGGAGGGTCGAGATATAATATTTCTAGAAAGGATTTGTTCCATGAGCAAGGGAATTAGCTTCTATCATACATGTAATAATTAACACTTTTGAAGAAAATCCGTAGATCAACGGATTTTTCAAAGGGGGATCTACGGAATTCTACGGAATGTTGAACTTTTCTCTACGGATTTTCAAAAATCTGAGTTGGCAACACTGTTTTTTACCAGTGTATCTTAATATATAAAGCAGAAAGTGTTTTTGTGTGTTTATCTGTCGCCTAAAAACATTCGAACGGTAAACTCAGGGGGTCACGAAATTTGTCCCAGCTCATTATACCCATCTAATCCAGATGAACGTGGCTAATTTCACAAAAAAGATGAATAAGTAAAAAACAAATTTTTTTATAAAATCAGAATCTCAATTTCGGGTGAAGCTGAGTGGCAAAGCTAGTATTGCATACGTCGAACAGGAGTGGATGATCTTGACAAATTTGATCGCACCCGGGGCATAGTAAAATCTACACGCCGTACACATAAACCTGCAACAGCAATTTGTAACCATACGATCATTCTAACATATATGTCCGCGGTAAGCCACTTCTCTAGCGAGAAAGCGCGCGAAAAGCTTTGCCATCTGGTGGTGACATCACGGTACTGCTGCGGACGCGAAGTAGACTGATGTATACACGGGTTACGTGGTCTGTAAAACAGCCGTACACATGAAATGTTTACACATAAATTACATGTTAATATCGCGTTTCTGAGACATGCTACATAGCCTATGTCCATCCTAGAGTATGCAGAAATAACGTGTTAAAAGTTGAAGAAGATCGGTTCAATAGGTTTTGAGTTTTGCGCGAACATAAAAATCGGCTCTCTCGTTATATAATAGTATAGATTGCTTTATTGATTTATATTTCAATATGGTGACAGAATTGTTGCAAATTAACAAGTAAGCAATGACACGATAGAGTCACTTTCATAATGAGCCGCGATTGTTTGATGTTCATTTCAATAGTGGTGCAAGTCATTTGTACTGGGTAAGGAATTTTTTGGGAAAGAAAATAATTACATATTGTTGTATTACGTATTAACCTTAGATGTGGGATAAGAAAAGAAAAAAGAAAGAAAACGCGAAATATATTTAACTAGCTTCACTATTCCGCTTCGCCCGAATTTTGATTCTGATTTCTTAAAAAAAATTTTTAATTTTTTTTAGAAAATGGTCACATTCATCTGGATTGGTCAGGCATAATGAGCCGAGGCACATTTCGTGATCCCAGAGTTTACCGTTCGAAAGTTTTTAGGCGACAGACAGACACACAAACATATAGCAGCTTTCTGCTCTATATATTAAGATTATGCTGAAAATGTGAGAAAAAATTAGGAGAAACAGTGTCTGAAAATAAAAATTGCTTTTGTTCGATAAAATGTTTTAATTTATTGTTGTTGAAGTTGTGAAGATCGAAACACTACGTTTCAGAACTTTTAGAATTTGGGAGATATTCAATGGTTTAAAAAACACATTTTCGTACAAGTTACTCATCAAATGTTACATTGATAGATAAATTTGACATTAGAAAAGCATATACAGGGTCAACGGTTTATCCTGCAACCCGCGCTCGCGCGAACAGGTAAAATGGCAACAGCGCCTCACGGACCCATTCCACTACACCCATGCACCGTTCCGGCGTTCGGAGAGCTGCCAGCGACCGCTGGACAGCAGTGATACCCGAGCTTCGAGAATTTTGGGGTGGTCTCTTTCAAATTAACGTCGCAAAGAGCTATTCAGAATTTCCCGGCCTGGGTTGAAAAATTTGGGGCCTTTTTCGTATAACTTTTGAACTATAAATAATTTAAAATATTTTACATTTACTTAATTTTTTTTCTATCAATTTTTTCACCATAAGTGTTGTAAAAAGCTTTTGCAAACTGTTTATTAAGGGGTAACTAATGGGACGTGTCTTTGATTGTAGCGGTGTTTGGATTTTGTTTCTAGAATTTTTGTGTCTGAATGTTTTAGCTACTCAACGCCACGCCCATACCGCCTATGCGCCATTATTGTGGCTTTTACACGCAGGTGGCGAAAAATCTCGGTGCGAGTGGTAAACCGATCATAAAAGCGGAGCGCGCGGCTCGATTACCTGGGGCCGGAAATTCCCAATAGCTCTTTGCGACGTTAATTTGTAAGAGACCATCCTAAAATTTTCGGAGGTCAGGCATCACTGCTGTCCAGGCCTGTGATGCCAGATCGGGGACGGGTTCCCTCGAGAATTTCCCCCACCTCGCGCGCACTACGCCGGAGCTGCGTATCCGTGAGTTGGATTCCGAAGCGCCGAGCTCACGGACACGCTGCTCCGGCGTAGTATGCGCGAGGTGGGGGAAATTCTCGAGGGAACCCGTCCCCGATCTGGCATCACAGGTCCAGGCAGCTAGCAGCTCTCCGCTGGGCCGGTGCATGGTTGTAGTGGAATGCGTTCGTGAGGCGCTGTTGCCATTTTACAAGTTCGCGCGAGCGCGGGTTTCAGGTTAAAACGCTGACCCTGTACAGTGAGTGTCACTCAAAATCGTACACTGTGACGCTTGCCAGATTATCGTTTGAAAAATATTGTTATCATAGATGTAGGATGAAGGTATTTTAGGAATAAACACACTAACATAATTGTATTCAATATATACCGATTGCATATAAAAAGCTTTATCCGTAATAAAAAAATTATACATATTTGGAAATATTGTATAGAAAATGCCAGTCGCTGAAAATCGGACATGTTGGTACACCTGTAAAAAGTACGGGAATAACCTGATTTTCTTTTCTGTAACAGTTGGCTATCCTTTTTTTATACCTCCATTCAAATGTTTTGTCTAACTAAAAGTCGCAAATTAGTGCACAACGGGTAAAATTAATTAAAATGAAGCGAACCACTCTTGAAGAACGGGAATTGGTTATTTACCATTATAAAAATGGAAAAAGCCTAAATAAAATAGCTGAAATTATTAATCGGAAAAGGAGTATTATACAGTATATATTTGGAGTACAAATTAGTTCGGTCCGTTTTTTTGTGGTCAAAAATGCAATTATTTCAGAACAAAATGAATGAGCAGATTAATCAAAGTATTGTCCATCGCTGGCTACTACTTTGTCCCACCTCCCAGGCAATTTTCGAATTCCATCTCGAAAAAATGTCTCGTCTTTTGAGGCGATCCAAGTTAGGAGCCAATTTTCGATTTCTGCGAAAGAAGTGAACCGCTGACCTGCCAAATCGTGCTGCATCCGTCGGAACAACCAATAATCTGAAGGAGCAATGTCCGGCGAATGCGGCGGGTGCGGTAAAATATCCCACTTGACCGTTTCCAAATAAGTTTTTACGACTTTTGCGACATGAGGCTGAGCGTTGTCATGCAAAAGAATAACTTTCTCATGTCTTTGCTCGTATTCCGGCCGTTTTTCTCGTAATGCACGGCGCAAACGAAGCAATTGTAGCCTATACCGCTGGCCCGTAATGGAATCGCCAGGTTGTAGCAGCTCGTTGTATATAACACCCTTTTGGTCCCACCAGATACACAGCATGACCTTCGAACCATGAATATTCCGCTTTGGTGTTGATGTTGAGGTCGATGACACCGATTGACCGGCCATAGCGTAATATTTTTTCTTCTTGGGGTTATCGTGGAATATCCATTTCTCATCCCCAGTTACAATGCGATGTAAAAACCCCCTTTTTTTGTTGCCTTTGAATCAGCTGCTCGCAAGTGTGAAATCGCCTTTCAATGTCTCTTTCTTTCAGTTCATAAGGCACCCAATTTCCTTCCTTGTGAATCATTCCCATGGATTTCAATCGTACGCAAACTGCTTGTTGCGTAACTCCCAATGATTCTGCAAGCTCCTCCTGCGTTTGACTCGGATCTTCATCGAGTAATGCCTCCAATTCTGTGGCTTCGAATTTTTTTGGCTCTCCAGAGCGAGGCTTGTCTTCAACGCTGAAATCACCATTCTTGAAACGTCGAAACCATTCCCTACATGATTTATCAGTTGGAGCATTATCACCATAAACTTCTACAAGCATACGATGCGGCTTCAGCTGCACTTTTCTTCCAATTAAAGCAACAAACTAAAACCTCCCGCAAATGCTGCTTAGTTAACACAAAATTTCACATATTCGACACAGTAAAAAACAGACGTTTTGTATGAAACTCAAAGCGATATAATCTAAATATTATTGGTAGATATCAAACCACTCTAAAACAATCGAAATCAGCTGTCATTATGAAACATTCATAACAGCCAGAGTCATCTTTTGAAAACGGAGCGAACTAATTTGTACTCCTTAATTAAAAGATATAATGAATGTGATCGTGTATTAAACAAAGTGAGAAGTGAAAAAAAGAAGAAATTGAATACGCGAGACGAGCGGTGGATTATGAAAATTGTAAAAGATAATCCGAGGATTAGCGCACCAAAATTAACTGCTGATGTAGAAAAGTATTTAGGCAAAAAAGTAAGTAATTCCACTGTCAGAAGGATTATTAGACACAATAATTATCATGGACGAGTTGCGCGAAACAAGCCCTACATCAGCCGGCAAAATAGGAGAAAACGAAGAGAATTCGCAAGAGAATATATATATATAATGTAATTGGGCCGGAATAATCTCAAAACTGAGTTTCTCTCTCTGTAAAAGATTTTTTTTTTATTTTATTGTTTATGTTCTTATTTACAACTATTTACAACGCTTACCTGTAAAAGAGAAACGGCATTAAATGTCAATTATTCCCCAATTACAATCTCTATTTCCTGTTGTCTTTTAATTCGTGGAGCTTTGTCCTTGCACTGGTGTTTACTCCTTAGTCTTTCTAACCTCCTCAGCCAACGCGCCGTGAGTGCGCGGGCTAATTTAAAAGGGAGTACCCTGTACTTTCTTTGCATATATAAAAAAAGTTTCTGATTTTTGGAAGGACGTTACTTTTACAGACGAATCTAAATTCATGAAAAATACATGTATGGCGAAAGTGTAACGAAGAGATGAAGACACAAAATCTTCGGCCAACGGTGAAGTTTGGAGGATGCCAAATGGTCTGGGGTTGCACCTCAGCCTCTGGTATAGGTAATTTAGTATTTACAGATGAAAAGATGGACAAAGGGGGGTATTTAAACATATTGAAAAACAATGTAAAGCAAAGTGCGGAAAAAATAGGTATTTTAAAAACTTTGAAATTTTATGCCGATAATGACCCCAAACATACTTCCTACTTAGCCAAGAGTTGGTTACTGTATAATTGTCCAAAGTGATACAAACACCGTCACAATCAGCAGATATCAATGTTATAGAACATGTGTGGCATGAACTGGAAAAATGTTAGATTACACTGCGTTTCTAATAAACAACAATTGAAGTCTGCACTGCAAGAAGAGTGGGCAACCATTTCGAAGGAATTTTGCGAAAAAATTGGTGCAATCGGTTCCACGATGACTACAAGCAGTCGAAAATAATCGTGGATACCTCACAAAATATTGAAATGCACTTTTTTTCTTTTTTTTTCTATTAACGATAATAACATATTTTTGTACATGTACAATTTTCAGTGACTGGTATTTTCTGTACATTATTTCCAAATATGTATAACTTTCTTATTACGAATAAAGCTTTTCATTTGCAATCGGTATATATTGAATACAATTATGTTAGTGTGTTTATTCCTAAAATACCTTCATCCTATATCTATGATAACAATATTTTTCAAACGATAATCTGGCAAGCGTTGCAGTGTACGATTTTGAGTGGCACTCACTGTATGTTATGAAACGTTTTGTTCGATAATGGAAAAATATTTTTTAATGCACCCAAACGCAACAGTCTAAATATTTTAAAACAAAAAATACATGACTTACAACCACTTTGATAATCACCGGCAGATATGTATTTGAATTTTTTTTTTCGATTTACCAAATAGTTTCGAGTTAAGCAGAGAATGATTGTTTCAGTCGATGAATTTCGAAGGGGTGTTTCACCCTCTTAAGTGGTTATGCCTAGTCAGGCGGTCAAAAAGAGACGAATATTTGTGAATTTTTTTGAAGAAGCGGAAGCGTATATTTTTACAGAACTTTTTGCGCTTAAAAGAGCAACATTTAAAGAATATTTGGTAATTTTTTCATAGAAAACTATTTACGTTTATAATAAAATAACAAGCGACATCCAAGAATCATTTTTAAAAATTTGGTTTTGCGGTGAGCATTTCCATTCGGAACCAGATTATCTAAAATCAAAAAACAAAAAAGATTTCGTTAGTATATTAATGTATCCTCAGGGTGACGGAGAGAATTTTCCGAAATATTAGGTTAAAACAAAATGGCGGCTATTTAAAGTTGAAATCATGATTCTTTCCTGCAAAAATCACGCGAAAAACATCAGGATTTCAACTTTAAATAGCCGCGATTTTGTTTTAACTTAATATTTCGGAAATTCCCTCAGTCAACCTGAGGATACAATAATATACTAACGAAATCTTTTTTGTTTTTGATTTTAGATAATCTGGTTCCGAATGGCAATGCTCACCGCAAAACCAAATTTTTAAAAATGCTTCTTGGATGTCGCCTGTTATTTTATTATAAACGTAAATATTTTTCTACGAAAAAATTACCAAATATTCTTTAAATGTTGCTCTTTTAAGCGCAGAAAGTTCTGTAAAAATATACGCTTCCGCTTTTTCAAAAAAAATTCACAAATATTCACCTCTTTTCGACCGCCTGATTAGGCATAACCCCTTAAACTAGTTACTAAAGAAAATGAAAATAAATCGTATTCAATATTTTTTAATGCTTTACAAAGTTATACCAGATGCAATGAAAAAAAGATCACACTCGTAATTATTACCTGTAAATACAGCGATGGATAACTAACTGCATTTTATATGTAAGGGAAAGTGGGGTAAAACGGAACGGGTGGGTAAAACGGAACACCAATGTTTCTGTTAGATAAGAGCTGCGAATGAGTTGCTATCGCGTGACATGGAACCAAAGGGTCCTCATAGCATTTTGTGATAGACCATAGACCCCTGCACACGTTATTTTTCCATTAAGAGAGTTGGAAAAATTTCCGGTATCGATGTTTCAATATTGCGTTGGACTTTCGACCACTTTTCGGTACTTGGATTTGGAAAATTAATAACGGCAAGTACATCGTTGGATTCTATAGTCCTTACGCTACATTTTGACGTATATAAAAAGTTCTTTACCTCGCGCTCAAGTGTAAATATTAAATGTTTACTAAATGACTGCATGTAAAGGGTGGGCCCATGAGGCCTGCACCAGCGCTGAAAAGGAAGATGATACATTTGTACGTGATTTTTGTTCATAAAATAATAAACAAACCGTATTAATCTATCCTTCTTTTACGATATTATATTTATATATGATTATTTTCCGTAATTTTCATGTTATCTAATAAAATATTTTCTCTTATATGTATAATATATATTTTTGTTATATTTTATTTGCAACAGTTATACCTATAACATATATTTATAGATTTTAACATAAACGAATACATTTTAAATCATAAAAATAAAGATTTTGTACGTTTACACGGTCTTCGAGTGGGTGTTCCGTCTTACCCCACCATTTCAGCGAGGCGAAGATTTCAATACCTCCGGTAAATTTCTTTTTCCGTCGTTCCCAAAGATTTTTCTTAACAATGACTTTGATTTTCTTATAGTCTAAGGTCCACTGAAGACTCCTGTTGAAGCCTCGTGTCTTTTTCTCCTCCCGATTTTAAGTTAT
Source organism: Andrena cerasifolii (assembly GCF_050908995.1). NCBI lineage: Eukaryota > Metazoa > Arthropoda > Insecta > Hymenoptera > Andrenidae > Andrena > Andrena cerasifolii. Next base: position 2,238,192 of record NC_135118.1, read on the forward strand.
TACCCTCCAAAGTTAAGCGTTCCGTTTTACCCCACCTTCCCCTACCTACCATCTAGTGAATCAAATACCGTTTTGTCCAATGAGTGAAAGAATGATTTTTGCTAATACGCGTAATAATAATTACAAACGAGGTAAAAAAAACGAACTAAACTAATTTTTACACGATAAATATGTAAAAAAAATTTTTTTTTAGAAATGTCATGTACGACTTTCCATTTCAATGCCACCAGTTTGTTCCTATAATTCTTATTAATTTCGAATCACTTTCAAATGTAAACAACTTAAAGCTGAAATCACTGGTATGGTTATGTTTCATAGAAATATTTATTTACACAGGGTGGGTCAGGGTAGGTGGTATACAACCGGGCATATGGTAATTCGTTGGTTAAAAATGAATTGAAAACGTGGAATAAAATTATTTTGAAATTCTGCACGAATCATCTGCTAAGTAGTTAAGAATATTTTCAAAAAAGCCATATTATTTTTACCAAAGGAATTCTCACTGAATTAATACTAAACGACATAAGAATACTTATATGCACATAATACAGTAACAATGCTCCTTTTTTTTCATATGCATTGTGTCGAATAACGTTAATGTCCTAAATAAATTCCGTACTGCTCTCACAAAAGGGAGAGTTGATAACCCTTAACCCCAGAAGCAAGTAAATAAAGCTCCGGTCTAGTGGTTTTCTCAAAAAACAAATTATCCGTCGCACCCTCCCCAAAATCATGTCAGACGGAAGATATCACCCGGGATATCCCTTGGATATTCAAAACGAACTTCTTCCGGGCTCGCTTGATTGTTTTGGTGGAGGATCCTGAGCACACCCACGCGCCATTGCTGGCACGTTTCCCCCTTATTAAAGGGGGCAGAGTTTCGCGACAAGGGAGTTAGAAGAAGCAACTTGGGAGGGTTTTGTGTGCGTCGATGGTGTGAACTAGCGTCGGTCAATCTTTCCCAGTTGGAATAAACTTCTCTGTCAAAACAAAAATAGAGAACCACGCAGAGTATGAATGATACCGACAAAACTTCGTTCGTGGATAGAAAGTGAAGTGCCGCGAGAACGTTTGGGCGTTTAAAACAGTCAATAAATTATTACAGTAACGTTTCTCAAAGTGCAACTCAAAGCCCCCACCATTTATTCGAATCTGTTAGTGAGAGCGAGCCACCAAGCCTCGACAAATAAAGAGTCACCACTTTCATTTATGAAAAATGAAATTTGTATGATGTTTGTTTTATCGCAAAGAAAGGACCCTTAGTGGATTGGCGTGATATTTCTGATCAAAATGAGTCCAAATACGGCATAAATCGGAACATTTTTAGGATTGTTTATGGGGGTAGAGTACCTATATTCATAGAAATAACTATTTAATTACAGTTTAACAAAATTTGACTTTTTTCGGAGTTGTAGCATTCAATAGCTGTTTTTTTTACAGGTTTTCGTGCGCAGAAAATGAATCCGCAAACCGTTTGTCGCCATCACCCTCCATTTTTGAGAAATTCGATTTTGAAAAAAAAACCCTGCAAATTTTCAACTTTGAACATCTTTTGTGTCGAAACAGTAATACTTAGTCATTCGGTTGCTTGTTCCGTTAAATTATTCTATGAACCCCTCCGAATACAACGATCAAAGAGAAAGGAACACACGAAATGCACCCATTTTTGAAGATATCTTTCTATATATTTCAAAAACTAAGGGTCTATCTTGAATTGCAGTGATTAAGTGTGATGAAAAGCTCTTGTAGTGAAGTGGAATTTAGCGACCCGCAATAAATCGGCGGTTTGGATTGTAAAATCAAATTCTAAATTAACCGTTCTCTCACTTTCAACGTTTCCAGTTTCGTAAAATGCCAAGTGCCAAGATTCGCTAATTCCTTTGTTTCGTTTAAATAGATCATTGGTTGAATATTTTTTGTGGAAGACGATCTTAAGCACTTGCTTAAGGGGACCTTCCGGTCTAAAAGTCGATTTTTTTTTATTTCATTTTTCGAATGTTCAACCTTTTAGGAATACGTGTTTAAAAAGATTTTTTGAAATTCGTAAAATTCCCGCAGTTATAGGCATTTGAGTAGCAGCAAATGCATGGATGACAGCCGGCCACTCGGCACTCACGTAAAACTTTAAACACGTTTTTCTCGAAACAGTGTTCTCAAAACGGTGGGACCTGTATTTTCAAAAGTTATTATCCGATTCGACTGAAACTTTTTTTATTTTGACTAGGGGCGATACCAGAAAAAAATACAAAAAATTAAAAATGTATTATTTTCAAAGGCGATGAAAGGGTGAAAAATATAGGGAAAAAGTGATTTCAAACTTCAAGTGTCGTTATTTTCTAGAAAGAAATGTCATTTTTGTAATTTTTTGTATTCCCAAAGCACGTATTAATAAATAGGAAAAACTTCAATTCAGTAAACACATTCTTTTTGAGACAAAAAAATGTTTCAAACAGCGGTACTTTATCAGGGCGTCACCGTCACAGTGGAAAGACCCCTTAAGGAGGTTCGATACCGGAGCAAAAATAATGAGAAATCTTTGAAAAGTGTTTTGATCTAATGTCCAAAGTGTAGTCCGCATTGTGTTAAAATTTCAAGTCGATTGACAGCACGGTTTACGAAAAAATTGAAATCAAAGTTGCGCTCTTATACACAGGCTGTTATGGGAGAAACGATAAAATTTTTATAAAATGTTACACAGAGTCCTTAAAAATAGTGAGAAAGTCCTAAAAAATGTTGCAATGAAAAGCTTAAGTATTCCTATGAAATTCTAAAAAAAAAAATTAGACATTTACCGTACGGTTTATTAGATAATTGAATAAAGACAGCAATGTGCTCGTATTTGTGGAACTGCCTGAAGGAACTGTTTGAAACGTGGCAACGCCGTACGCCAGGTAGTCATCTATACAGTGTATACTTGTACAAAGGATACAGTAAAAATGTGTAAAAACACTATCAAGCTGTAAACATGTATTTAGTAATTTGTTGCGACGCCACAAGTGTAAAGTGGAAAGAGAAAAAAAGATGGACGGAAAGCGACGTTGCCGCATTTCGCTCGCATATTTTACGCTACATTTAATGAAAATATTATATTTCTAACTGCATTAAACATACTTTTTGTTTAATTGAATTCCAAAACAAAATATGTAGTAATAATTTTATTAGGAATAGACATGTAAATAACATTTTTGTCTACATAATTTTTTTTTATCTCAGATTGGTATTACTTCAGAGCTCCCATGTATAAGCATAGGCGTACCCCTCTCGCCGCCTGCCCCTCAAGTGAGGTATCATCACCGCTGTCGGCGCCGCATGTTTTGCTAAACTATTTCGTTTCTGTATTGAAAATAATACGTGATTTACCATTTCTGTTGATGCTTTCCGAAGGAAAAATGTCTGCTGCATCGCGTGGGGTAGTCAGATTTTACCCTAGACCCTTAGTTTTTGAAATATATAGAAATATATCTTCAAAAATGGGTGGATTTCAGGTGTTCTTTTCCATTTGATCGTTGTATTCGGAAGGGTTCATAGCATAATTTAACGGAACAAGCAACCGAATAACTAAGTATTACTGTTTCGACACAAAAGATGTTCAAACTTGAAAATTTGCAGTTTTTTTTTTCAAAATCGAATTTCTCAAAAACTGAGGGTGATGGCGACAAACGGTTTGCGGATTCGTTTTCAGCGCACGAAAACCTGTATATAAAAAAAAAACGGTTATTGAATGTTACAACTCCGAAAAAAGTCAAATTTTGTTGAACTGTAATTAAATAGTTATTTCTATGAATATAGGTACTCTACCCCTATAAACAATCCTAAAAATGTTCCGATTTATGCCGTGTTTGGACTAATTTTGATCAGAAATATCTTGCCAATCCACTAAGGGTCATGTCATTGCGATAAAACAAACATCATACAAATTTCATATCGGATGGTGAGGACCCGGGTAGCTAAGCTCTTGGCCATGGGAATAAACATTGGTTCCAGTACGACTTGAACTTGAACTAGAGATAAGTATACCCACCAATGCTCCAGAAAATGCGACACTCCGGTTTCCATTTGCGTTTTGACATTACTGGAAAGGGAAAGCTGCACATTTTGGTAGAGATAACTGAAGGAGGAGAACCATCGTTCTTGGAATTGTTACGAAAGCGAAGAGAATAGCTCGTACAGGACATTCAATATTGCATAATTCTATTTCCGATTCCAATAATGTAGACGTTGCCGTTGTATTTTTACAGATCAAATGTGAATCGTGCTTTTCGCAGACCAAAGATCGGAAGATTTAACGTCGCGTGATGTTTACTCGTGGACGTTGAAAAGGAATTGGAAAGGAATCATTGTTTTCGCGAGGGCCATTATTACTTCTGTTAGTCATTTGTTCGGCCAGCAATTTTATTTAATTTTTTACTGTTATTTGAAAATCATACTTCAACTGTAGATACATGTCACGCATTTCAGAGTTTCCCAATTTTCCTCCAAATATTAGTATTCAATTTCTGGGCCAGTTCTTCAGTAACTAGAATTAGATTTTTTTCAACAATATAGTTTCAACAAAATATTTTTCCAATTCTGAAGTGAAGTGCGCGAGTACTCGAGGGATTTCCACAACTAAGAAAATAAAAGAAAAGTTATTCTACTTAAGTACATATTTCGATTGATTGCTGCGCGAGGACTTTTGTTCACTTTAGTTGCGTCATTTCATGAATTTCTTCGAAACAGTCACATCACGGAGGCTGCGTTAACTATGAAAACATTATTCTCTAGCCATCAATGGGAAAATCGAACATACGAAAGAAAATGATGGTTGGTGGAACAATAGGAAGTTCGCGGAATCGTACATCTCTGATGCTCACTGTAGATACGGAAGGTCCATGGGTATACATACACATAGATCGTAGTCTATCGAGATGATTGCAGAAAGGTTAATATTTACAGACGTTCTACACACTGTCTGGGAACGTTCCACGATTTTCCGATTAAAGGATTAAACTACCATTATTGTTTACACACAAACAACGCACGATATTAATATAGAGAATAACATAACAATTGCATATCTCGGATCATAGTGACGGTTGTTTACTCGCAAGGATCCTCGTTGAATATTCCTACTAAACGAAACATGGATACAGCTGAATTACAAAATGGAAACTGACATTTTAAACTTCCATAAGTTATTTCAATTCTGAAGCTAATGATTATAAAACAGAGTCGAAGTATGAAATGAAAACTGACTGATATCCTAGTTTAGACGACGAAACTAGGATTTTCAAGATGATTATCAACAACGAATTAAAGCAAAATCTATTAAACGTATAAGGATTTTAGTTTTATGCTCTCATTTTATATTGTAATTGTAAAAAACAATCAAATAATTATTTTCAATATTCCATAAGCTGACTACAGGTAAACACATCGTGTCGCGAAATCTCTGACAACACGATGGCACAGATCAGCTCTTCCAAGTAACACGGGATGGCTGATTCTAGTTTTTATAGCCAGGGCTAAAAGAAAAATTGAAGTTCGGTATTCAACATCGATTTTGCATCTTTCGTAATCCATTGAAAAAGTATTACTAATATCGACATAATTTTTGTTCAGCACGTAGAGATATTTATTTTCTTCAATGCCTGCATGAATTTTAGGGGTTCTGTAAAAAAAAAATAGACGTAGCGCATGGGTATTCGCGTTTTTTACTTTGCTCCGGTGTTGGAGAAAATACCCTACCGGAGTCCGGACTCCGATCGTAGGGAGGCGGAACGCATGCGCACGATGACGCGGTGTCGTCCAACCAATCAACGCCAAGATGGGAAATGATGGGAAACGAAACGACGCCAGCGCCATGCCAAGCCAACTAGCCAAGTCAAGTGAGGCCGCAGCCAACCAGCGTTGACAACCGATTCCCCGGCGACGCTGGTTGGCTGCGGCCTCACTTGACTTGGCTAGTTGGCTTGGCTTGGCGCTGGCGTCGTTTCGTTTCCCATCATTTCCATCGGTATCCGGACTCCGGTAGGGTATTTTCCTCCAACACTGCTCTGCTCCCAAGCAAACTTGAGTTTGCGAGCTGACTGAATATGGCGTTACCCTGTGGTATGAAGAAGCAATTGTTCGACTAATCCAGGGGTGCACACTAAGTCTGCCCTAGGGCAGTCGGTGAGCCCTCGAGCTTGATCGTGGTATGCTCACCCCCACTCCTCGGTATAATGTCTCGTGGTGGGGAACTCCATGGCAGTGATGCCAGAACGGTGGGTTTTGTCCCACGGCCGCTACCACCACTCCACGACCAAGCGTACCCCCTCCTAGCGTCCGTACCGCACCACACAAGCATACCCGTCCCTCCATCCGTGTGCCGTACGCGCTGCCTGGCCACCGCTCTCCGGCGAGAATTCGTTTTCCCGACATCGAAGCGCTTGGCGCGCAAGCGAAAAATCAAGACTTCAAATCCCGGTGCGGGATATTACTTTTTTTTTTTAATTATTCACTAATTTCTCTTTCTATATTCTCAGCAGACTAAAGACTTAAAAACTATTAATTTACTAAGCATTTTCGAAGCTTGATTTGCTGCTAAAGTGCGATCCTCTTTTGGCTTGTATCGCACCACTCTCCGCCGAGAATTCATTTCATCGAGGTTTGAACCTCAATGCGAAGATTCTACTTTTTTCATTAATTATTTTCTAACTTCTCTTTCTATATTCTCAGTAGAATAAAAACTTGAAAACTGTTAATTTACAAAGAATTTTCGCGGCAGGCTAATGTACGATGTTGGTCTTCTGCGTTTTGTATACATAAACAGAAATAATTCCTTGAAATGCTACTTACAAAATAAGCACCGTTCTAGGATGGACACCTTAAAATTCACGTCACAATGAGCAGTTATTGAATCGGTGATTTCCATTTCAGGTACACTGACAGAAGGTAGGGTACTTACGCTTGGAGTGGTGCGATACAAGCCATAAGAGGATCGCACTTTAGCAGCAAATCAAGCTTCGAAAATGCTTAGTAAATTAAAGTTTTTAAGCCTTTAGTCTGCTGAGAATATAGAAAGAGAAATTAGTGAATAATTAAAAAAAAAAAAGTAATATCCGCACCGGGATTTGAAGTCTTGATTTTTCGCTTGCGCGCCAAGCGCTTCGATGTCGGGAAAACGAATTCTCGCCGGAGAGCGGTGGCCAGGCAGCGCGTACGGCACACGGATGGAGGGACGGATATGCTTGTGTGGTGCGGTACGGACGCTAGGAGGGGGTACGCTTGGTCGTGGAGTGGTGGTAGCGGCCGTGGGACAAAACCCACCGTTCTGGCATCACTGCTCCATGGCAATGCAAAGGCCGTATGCCTGCTACAACTACAAGCATACTCGCGATAGATATACAAGACCAAACGAAAACGTACAGAATTTTATATTATATTCAGAAAGTTAATTTTAACAAATTCGCATACGTAAATTTGAGTATTTGCATTTGAAGATATCTAATAACATATATGTGATATATACATATACAGTGGGCCACAAAAGTATTCGGATACTTATAAAGTTGGTCCAATATTAGATCCATACGTGAATATACATATATTTCTATGTGTAATTTGTTAATATTTATTAATCGTCTCCAAGGAGAATATGGTATTGTCTCGAGCTTCCCATTGTTGCCCCAACACGGTCACTAGAAAGGCCCAGTTTATGCTTTTATGACATCCCCGGCAGCTAAATGATCGCTTGGCCGCGACTTACATACACAGCTCCGTCAGCGTGTGCGTTAGCGATCTCAAGCGGTGGGTGAAAATTAACTCAGACACAGGATACGGAGGGTTAATTGAGATTCGAAATATGTTTAAATTTTTGTATGCAATAATAATAATTTTGTTCAAAGTTATAATGATAGCAGAAAGAAGGGTTTAAAAAAGTTTGTTGCTGGCGAACATGATTCTGGCTGTTGTAGTCATCGGAAACAAAAAGCGCAAAATGTTTCTTAATCTATGAGTATGGTTATCGTGTGAACTAGAATGAAGTAATTATTTACAAAAATCCAATTTTGCAACACAGAAAACTAACAAATGCTTTTCCAAAAAATTAATGTTTTCATTTGAAATACAACCATTTTTGTGCTTTTCAACATTATTCATTCAACACGAACTAAAGTTCGTACGATAACCACACTCATGTAGATTAAGAACATTTGTACGTTTTTCGTTTCAGATGATTACGACAGCCAAAATCATGCTCGCCAGCAACAAATTTTTTTTCAAACCCCTCTTATTACTACCATTATAACTTTGAACCAAATTACTATTGTTGCATACAAAAATTTGAACACATTTTTCAAATTTCAATTAATAAAAGTACAGAGATTGGAATTATAATACTCAATACATTTCTTTTAAAAATTCCCCAAAGTGTGCCTTACTTTCGAAGCGTCAAACTCTGGAAACCCCTGCGGCAGCCTGTGACGCTCCGCTCCCACTACTCCAACCGCTCCCCACTCCGTTGGCGGACTCGCTTGTTCTTGAACGAGCTCGGAGCTCAGCTCGAGCTCGAATGTGCGCTCGCGCCCGGTATTGGGGGTTCTGTACACCCCTGGACTAATCGATATCGATCATGTGTGTTTATGTTGACATTACAGCTTTCACAGTACCTCTTTTTATTAAATGATAAAATGAGTGATAATGAGAGTGATAGCGATACGGAATACCACACGCCCCCCGAAATAGCAGAAGCTGCAAAAGCGATTGAGGAAAATTTGCTGCCGTCGAAATCGAAAGAAAAGAACGAGACGATGTACAACAAATTTATGGAGTGGCGAAATAACCAAACATTGGAGTGAGTCATCATCGGAAGCAGTTTTTGGAAAATAGATAAACGTATTTAGTAATTTCAACAGAATAAAAAAGCAATCGAATATGCATATTTGCTTGCGAATCGCTCAGCAGGCTATCAGAAACACACACGTTCCATGCAGCTGTTGAAAAAAAGTATTGTGCGTGAAACAGGAGAGACGCGATTTTGTCCCGTGTCAAGTGCTAGAGCAAACTTCACGCTCGTCAAAATCGCTTTCTTTTCTCCCTTGTCACGCAATGTAGGTACTATTCATTGAGCTCTAAACATACCTGGAGAGTGAACAGCAGTGGGAAGAAGTAGGGGCGACAGCGGTCCGAGGGAAATAGAAGATAAGGAGTGAACCTATCCTTCGTCCTATTATCCCTGTTCTCTCTGTGTTATGTATGTATGTTGTGCGCGGGTAACTTCACTCACATGCACTATACGGTGTAATAAACAGGTGTTCCGACTCTGTACCTTTTACCCCAGCGATTTTGTGTGCCGATTTCTGTTTAGTTCCCCTGGCCGCCGCGAGAGGCGTCGTGACTTAGAAGGCATATACATATGTGTTAATGAGATTTTAATGGTATTACTGGGCTTGCCAGAAAAATCCTGCGCGTAATGGAGAGGGAACATGCCACGCATGCGCGTGATGAAGCTGTCATTTGACTGAACCTTGACGTCGATTGGTTTGACGTCACGGGGTCATCACGCGCATGCGTGGCGTGTTCCCCTTCCACTGCGAGTAGGAATTCCATACCAGGCCTGTATGTATATATATACACACATACAGGCCTGGTATGGAATTCCTACTATGTCTTTATAACAGCCACGAAATCTGCCGGCCGCCAAAAGAACTAGGACAAAAAAGTCACACATTCTGGATAAGAGTCGGAACAAATGTCTATTACACCGTGGGTTCACCCGTTATCTTCCCTCTTTCTCGGACCGGCCGCTATTGCTCTGTTGACTCTTCAGGTACGTTTAGAGCTCAATGATGGTACAATTATATGTTGAACAAAATCGCAAAGGAATTGGCCCAGTAGTGTTCGAGATAACTGTGTCGCTAAAGTAGACAATGTCAATTTGAGAAAAATGCGTTTAAGGTTCTTCGTACAATTTAGAGGGAAATAACAACCGATTTATAGTACTCACTCTCAAGCTACTATACCAAGGCGATAATGGGGGCCATCATCATGCTCGAATGTTTAAATAAAAAATGCTATATAGATTTTTTAACATCCAATCGCGTTCTTTATAAATCCGAATCTTGTCGTCTCCCATCATCTTCAACTTTTCTATTGATAGGTATATTTATACGACTAAGGAGTTTCAGCTTTAACGGTAAATAAGTCTCTTGAATTTTCTTTCCTTCTGTCAACTGCCAATTTTAAGAATTCAGTGTTATAGAAGCACATTTTCAAGACACAATTTAATCTTGTACCTGGGTCCGTTTTGACCTGCAGTAAGTGCCTCTTCATACGCATATTAGACGACGTATTTTTTATCAATTATTATTTTGTTACATATCATTCTTAACATTTTATTGTATTTTAAGTCGAGTCATAACAGATTGCTGCATTTCGCCCTTGCACATTTCTTATAAATCTATCTTTATATAAAACATATACCTAACTACTTAGATGAGTTTTATAATAAAAATTTATATTAGCTAATTTATATTAATTTGTATTGTATTTGATGTATTAGTATGAATATTTGATACCTATATTCTTTAAAATTAACCTCAATTTATATATAGAACTATTGAAATTTCGAGAAATCGATTTTTTTAAATATTATTCGTTCTGAAAGTCCCATTCTTTGTGAACATTTACAGCAAAGTTTCATGAGGATATTCAAATAATTCCGAAAATTATAGCGCTGAAGGTAACTGAGTGCACAGTCGAGTAACGGCCTGACAGGACGGTACTTACATACATACTAGCGCATTGGACGGCCGCGGCGCGGCAGCATGACGTACGACGCCGTAATGGATGCTAATCCATCTATACTATTATGTAAAGAGAGAGCCGATTTTTATGTTCGCGCAAAACTCAAGACGTATTAAACCGATCTACCTCAAATTTGAACACGTTATTCTTGCATACTCTAGGGTGGACATAGGCTATGTAGCATGTCTCAGAAACGCGTTATTAACATGTAATTTATGTATAAACATTTCATGTGTAAGGGCTGTTTTTCAGACCACGTGACCCGTGTATACGACAGTCTCCTTCGCACGCGCATGCGCAAAAACGGCCCGCGCGATATCTCGCCCGCGGTAGTACCGTGATGTCACCACCAGATGGCAAAGCTTTTCGCGCGCTTTCTCGCTAGAGAAGTGGATTACCGCGGACATATATGTTAGAATGATCGTACTGTTAGAAATTACTGTTGCATATTCATGTGTACCCCGTGTGCGATCAAATTTGTCAAGATCCATCCACTCCTGCTTGATGTTATGCAATACTAGCTTTTGCTACTCAGCTTCACCCAAAATTTAGATTCTGATTTTATAAAAAAAAATTGTTTTTTATATATCTTTTTTTATGAAAATAAGCCTCGTGGATTTGGATTACGTGGGTAAAATGAGCTGGGACAAATTTCATGACCCCCCGAGTTTTACCGTTCGAATGTTTTTAGGCGACAGACAAACACACAAACACTTTCGGCTTTATATATTAAGATACACTGGTAAATCCTGGACTTATAAGAGTTGGATGATGTTACCGGAAGGTTTTGCATTGAATTATGATCCAGGAATTAACTAGGTATGTTAACTTAGGAGAAGTTCAAATAGGAGCGATGGATAATATTTGCCATCATTGCTCCGGCAGGTGTTGCGCAACAACATTTCATCCTAATGTCAGAAAATCATTATACGAAGAATGTTATCTTCTACAAAATATTACGAATAAATCAAGCTTTTTCAAAACACTAAATTTCCTTAAAAGATATTAATTCTAATAAACATGAATTAGTCACGCTAATATCTCGGGCGAAGCCGAGATGGGGGATGCTAGTATGATATACATGTAAATAAGAAAGAATGTGTAGACCTCGTCAAAAACGAATGGACACCGTGCTCCTAAAAGTGAAACAAATTGCAGAAGGACTTGGAGGCCAGGGATAGATCACGGCAAAACTCATTGATGAACTGAGTTCGTATTATGCCATGAGAGTTGCAATTTGAGTTGAATATTTTCATAAATATTCAACTAATGAGAGTCCCCAACATCATTACTATCATGCTGGAGAAACAAGTTGGTGTTCCTGGCAGAGAGCTGAGGCGCAGAATACTTCAGACAACTATAGGGTTAACACTCCCTCACACCCGGACGTACAAGCAGCGATTTGTCCAGTATATGGGAACTTGAGCAAAGACGAACGATGTGATATTAGAAAGATGCGTCGACGGCTTTACGCAGAATAATAATGAGAGTTCGAACAGCAAAATCTGGAAAATTGTGCTGAAGATTTCAACATTCAACGATGGAAACAATGCACTCCTATCAGTAATGCAGCAACTTGCCCTTCTAGTTGGTTCAAACGCGCGGAATATGTGCGTTGAATTGGACCGGATGCGACTGTCGAGAAGTAGATAGGGAAAAAACTAAGAAGTCGAACAAGATCTCGCAGCTGAAGGAGACCAGTATGGACCGGGTATCGCGTAAAAGAGTTTGGAAATTTGTCAAGTCATATATTAAAGAAAAAGTACTAAGTACTACAAACTCTAAAGCCGTTTGTCACGAAACTACATTTGAAACACCATGTCCATCATAACTCTTGAACGAATCAATATTTTCACTTAAAATTCTGGAGCTGTAGAATTCCTTTCTCCACAGTGTGGAACTTCCGCATCAACATTGGATGTTGGAAACGGTAAGGAACACGTACTTTACAGAAGTGAATAAATTGAGAATTATCATGATTTGCACTTATGTAAAGTGTTTATTATATCATAAAAGGTTCAAATTTTATGAAAAAATAGCAAAATGAGCACTTTTGAAACATTTTCGTATTTTTAAAGTGAATCCGGTAATTGGGACAGGAATTTAACGCTATCCCTATTACCGTGCCCCTCGGTGCCCACTGGCTCCCTCTGTAACTGCTAAACCTAACCTTACTTTCGTTTCTCAGAACGGGTGAACAGAAATTTATATTTGCATATTTTGCTTTTGTAATAAAAAGGTCCTGTTAAAATTACATAAAAACACCTCTCGTAGAGCAAAAAAATGTTTTGAACAGTTCAAAGTTCAAAGACATAACCTAACCGCGGAAACGCTATTCAAAAAAGGGCACGGTAATTGGAGGCGCGGGAATAGGGACAACGCATTTTTTGAGCACGGTAATTGGGACAAAAACATGTATTCTTATTTCAATTTAAAAAATATGAAAAATTAACAGTTCCCACTTGAAAAAATGCCTTAATAAAGAGAAAAGTTCAAAACACCAATATAAATTTTCACCAAGCAAAATTAAAGTAAGAGAAGTCAGTAATTAATTCCTTCGCGAGCAAGTCGGCGTCAAAGCACGGTAATTGCGACATCTATCCTACATGGGCTACAACTGCGCGCTACGCAGGATCATCTTTAGCTTTAAATACCTTTAAACAATTTCAAAATTCTGACAATTTTTGTTTAATTACAGTAAATCCTCGTTACCAGCCCGACGAACGGGGCTGGCGGCGGGCTCCTAACTTGTTGTGGACGCTATTCCGCGCGGCTGATGGCACGAGTGAGAAAACCCAATGAGCGAGCGAGAGGAAACGAAACAATTGACACGAAGTTGCGTGGACTCTTTCGTTTCCTCTCGCTCACTCATTGGGTTTTCTCTCTCTCGTCGAAGGGTCTAAGAAATGGTGGGGATAGGCGCCGGGCTCCTAACGCATTGTAGAAACGGGCTGATAACGAGGATTTACTGTACTTGTAAAAACTTACAAAAGAAACTGTGAAAAGTGGCGGCATGGTGATTATTTGGTATCTAGGCAATTCAACCCAAAACAAACCATCGATTTGAGTCGTTCAATGGTTCTGTACCCTCTTTACGTATCTATTGTAACTAACAATATTGCAAATATTAGAACGCGGTAATTCAGGTATGGTTAGTCAACTATAGTGTAAAAATTTAGTATTACCAATTTTACAAAATTCATCATCATATTTTAGAAATACATATTCAAGAGTAGTGTTTCTGATTTCTCCATATTTTTTGTCTCTCGAGAAATCAGAAATGAGATCATATTTCTTGAGAATTCTCGAGAAATTGAAAAAAATATTGCAAAAATTATATTTTTGGAATAATGTTGATAATATTTATCAAAAACACAAGAAAATTTTAACTAAATGATTATTCCTGTCTAATTTATACAAAACTTGTGTAAATGAAAAAATAGATATTAAATATAATTGGTAAATTTATTTATTTGATACAAAATTTGTACAAAGCGAAACATTACTTTTTGGTTTTAAAATTTATTTTTAAATAGCACAATGCATCTAATGTACCGTCAGCGAATCTATTTCTTTTTCGTGGCAAAATCTGTTACTGTTATATTTTCACGTTTTATATATATGTCTAGCTGACCCTTTTGGAAGAAATTCTGGATCATGCAAAAATTTTATACGGGATACAATAGTCTTATCTCCTCTTTTCTATATTTCTTCTTTAATAGCCACAAGAAACTCATTAAGTACTTAATTCAGTATACAATTTTTCTAAAATTTTAAATAAGAATTTAAGAGCACCTTCAGCAGTTAATAATATCCAATTTTCTGTACTGTGATTTTCTATTGGAATTCACATAGGTTCTAATGTGATTAATAAGATGTAATATAAATTGTAGATGTGTTTATACGTTCGCGATTAACTAGTAATACATTCATTGACGAAAATAAATGAGATTTATAATATTTTTCCTAGACTTAAGTTTTCTCGAGAAGTTATAGTATTTCTGGAGAAATAAGAAATAAGCAATCATAAAATTTCTCGAGAAATTCTCGAGAAGAAACACTATTCAAGAGTCAAATGGGTGAACTTGCCGATGAACTGGGCCCTCGCCGATTTCGATGACCTTTCACATATGTTGTCAAAGTCGTCATTCTAAACAACATTTCCCTTTAAACTTTTTGGTGGTCGGCTTTGGTATGCGAGATATTCGCAAAAAACTTTGCGTTACACTGGAATTACCGAGTTTAACACATATTCACATCGGTTCGCTACCATGCTTTACGGGCCCGCAAGCGGGCCCGCCCCCCCGGCCCATCTGGCCCTACCCAATACTAATACCGTCGGCTGCGAAACAGATTTCGATATATTATGCCGCGAGTTTTTTTTATTAATATCTCCAAAACCAAAGCCGACCGCCAAAAAGTTTAAAGGGAAATGTTGATCAGAATTACGACCTTGACAACATATGTGAAGGTTATTGAATTCGGCAAGGGCCCAGTTCATCGGCAAGTTTACCGTCAAATGTTTAAAAAAAAACACAATAATCCTAAAACTGATTTTTTGAATCCTCTAAATTATGAACTCTTTGGATATGTATTATAAGCTCATAAAGTTCCACTAAAATTATTAACTCAAATGTAAATATTAAGAAAATGATCTCTCCTGTTGGTAAAACTTTCGCCGACCGTTTCTGCGCTTTTTAATTTTTATTCCCGATGTGGAAAATCAACGAAAATCATTCCGCTTTTGAATTTTTCTACCCACGACATTTGTTCCTCGTTAAATGCTTTGGGGGGGGGGGGGCTGGCTGGCTGTACGCAACGCTAAAACAGGCCGATTTTGGGGATTTGATCTGGAGAAATTATGAAGCAAATCGTTTTGAACCATTTTTTATAAAATATGCATTGTAGATGTCGCTATTGAGGCATCTTGCTACGGTGGGAGTTCTAGCGCCTTAAATTCCTGTCTACAATAAAAAAAATATATTCTTATTATTTATAAAATTTTATCATCGGTGAACTTCAAAAACAATAAAAATGTCGACAATTGGCAAAATTGTAGAGCGCAGGAGAAAAAGTACGGTTTTTGAGGACATTTTTTTATAGTATCTTTTCTCCTAAGCTCTACAATTTTGTCAATTTTCGACTTTTGTATTGTTTTTATGTTCGGCGATGATAGTTTCATAAATAATAAAATAGTCATTTTGAGTATTTTGATTGTAGACAAGAATTGCATGCGCTAGAACTTCCTCCGTAGCAAGATACCTCGACAGGGACATCCACAATGCATATTTTTAACATAAACAATTTTTTTTTTCGTATCTTCAAATGTTTAGTATAAAGCCATGAAAAGGTTCAAAATGATTTGCTTCGTAATTTCTCCAGAAAAAATCTCCAAAATCGGCCTGGTTTAGGGTTGCGTAAAGTATATGTAGTCCCCCCTTAAAACTCATGCAGTCGACGATGACTGGCAGGAGAGTAAACTCAGAATAACTTTTAAACTGAAGTTAACCACGCCCTCGAACTCTTTCGGTACATATCCTCCACATTTAGTCTAATAAAAACTTGTCCGTGCTTGCTTTGCCATTAAAGACTCGAATAATGGCATAAATTCTCGCTTTTTCCCTCCTAAAACGAGAGGAGTCCTTTAGCATACAAAAACGCGTTAACTCTTGCAAACCTTTCCAAGAAGCAATTTAATTACGTACACTTGTAGATCTACTTAGCCTCTTGGTATTCAATTTTTTTTACTTATCTTATAACAATGAAATTTTTTTTCCAAACCCAATATGGCGTGTCAGACCCTCCACCACTGAGCAGTACTGGTGTTTAGTGTGTTTTGAAAGAAACATACTCGGGGATTAAGATTAAACAACACATAGCACTCGCTAAATTAATTAAAAAGTTTTTAATCAAATCATTAAATATTTATGAAATTTTGAATTCCCTTCTTAATTAAGGGGGAGCCCTATTTAGGACGCTAGGAATAAGGTAATCCTTGGGAATTTTTTTTCTCTGAAACTGTTAAGCGGATCTTTTCCAAACTTTCAGGGTATTTTAGTTCACATTCCAACAATAAAAAGTAATTTTTTCGTTACAAAATGTTCGGTAGAAATGGAGTCCGATTGTAATGGTGGCCCCAATTCTTCCCTGAAATAAAAAAACCAAGGATTTTCTTATTTCTAGTACAATTACATTGTCGATGAACCTAACGAACGAGAAAAAAGTTGAAAGTTGGCAAATTGGTGGGACTTGAAAGAAAAAGTTACGATTCTGCTCCAAGATGTTTCGTACAATTTATGGAAAAAGACTTGTTCAATTCAATTTATTTATCAAAGTTATAGGTCCATCGACAATGTAATTATACTAGAAATAAGAAAAACCTTGGTTTTTTTATTTCAGGGAAGAATTTGGGCCGCCATTATAATCGCAAATTTGCAACTCCGGCGCGCGAGTCCTAACGAACGTGTTCCTATATCTCCATTTCTACCGAACACTTTGCAACGAAGAAATTAATTTTTATTGTTTGAATGTGAACTAAAATACCCTGAAAGTTTGGAAAAGATCCGCTGAACAGTTTCTTAGAAAAAAATTCCCAAGAATCACCTTATTCCTAGCGTCCTAAATAGGGATTCCACAAGCCTCCTAATTCGCCTACAGTAATTCATTTACCTATTTATTAAATCATCGGATTCACAAATTCTGTGAGATATACTACTCGCTTTACCCAACAACCGTCATATCTCAATTTCCTAACATCAAGTAACTTATCCTGTGTGTAAAACGTAGTATAAGAAAAATTGAAAGAAAATTAAAATTTCGAGGACTTTTTCAATAGTACTCGACAAATTAGGTATGAACACATGGCGCAACGCAGGATCTTATTTGGAACGAAAAACTGTAACCCAAAAGTATCTTTCGAGTGGCATCAAAAGGTGTGAAAAAAGACAGTGTAGGTATGAGGCACACGACTTCGGGGGAACCGTGAATACGGAAGTTCATTCAACTGCTCTCTTGCAAATTCTTAAATAAGTCAACTACTACCCCGTTTCGACTAGTATTAAAATTTGAATAATTTTAGAAGTCTTAATGTGTTTTGGAAGTTTGCATAAGTCTTGAACGCCTTCGGAAGTTTCTTTATTCGTCATGCGAAGCGTAACAAGATGGAAGGAATGGGCGACGCATCCAGACCTTCAATACCCATAAAAGCTTTCAAGACGTGTCAACAATTTTGAAATTGTCAAAAGCCGAAGAACATTGAAAGTGATTCCAATTCTTCGTTAGGTACATGTGTGAAGTGATTCAAAACTAGAGCTGGTAAATATTCAAATAATTCTAATAATTTATTCCAATAGTACGGAGTATTCGCATATTCGAAGAACTCAAAGTGTTCGAATTTCTGATTGTACCGAGTACGAATCTGAACGTGAAATGTTTCTTGACACTTTATAGTGATATTCTTTTCATATTGACCTTCACAATTGAGGCATTTGATAATTAATTAAATCGTTTATATATATATATATATAAATTATATTAAATTACATTACTTCTCTCGCGTTCAGATTAGCTAAATGCTGCTTTATTACGTAGTCTGATCGATACGCAGCTACATACCTAGTCGCTCAGAAGACGGTAGTACTACCGTGCTGTCGTGCAATAAGTACTTTTGTTTCATAGAGGATTTCGTGTAAGCGAGGAAATATGGAAAGTGGGGCGAGTATCGAATCCGCAAGGAAAGAAGCCAATTTAGGAAAGAAAAAATTGATTTGTAATACAGCTTGCTGCAAAAAATCGAAGAAACTAGTAGGTACTTACTTAAAACATTACATTTATTTGTTTTTTTGTGCCTAATTTTGAATTTTTGATTTAAGCAATGTATAAAAAATATGCAACGAAGTAAGTAAACAAAATTATATTTAACTAAACAAAGAAGCAATTTTGTTACGAATTTACCACATTTACGGAAAAAGGGCACATAAACCACTTGCTTGAAACTTACAAATAAAGACACATCAATTTCGAATCATGACTTCTGCTTTCAGAACGTTTGAAGGACACGGTAACTACATTCTTAAAAAATTGGATTTAATTGCATTATTTTTTATTAATTTATACTACAATGAAAACTTTGAAATCGATTATCTTGAAATGGCGTTTTGCCTATGTGCCCTTTTTCCGTCAAATGCCCCAATTATATTTGTTTTTCAAATGGTAAATTTAAAACTGTATTAATATTTGGGAAAGTTATAAATTCTATTTAAATTTCTAATAGCAATAATTTCATTCTTATTATTCATAGCAAAATCTGTTTTGGTGGAGAAAAACCGAAACATTCTTTTTGCCGTTACTAATTATTCGAATAATAATTTGAATATTCGAGTACTCCAAATTATTCGAATTCTTGACGCCCATCATTAACCAGGAAACTCCCGTCAATTTCTCGATCGCCTACGGTATCATCCTTTTCGCCACCTATCCCCCTCGCCTTTTGGGACGACTACTATTAATAGGTGTCATAAGGTGAATGTCCCAATTTCTGCTCACGTCCCCATTTCTGCTCATTTCGCATTTTTCTTATTACTATAAGGGTCACGTTTGTATTGTAGTTACAACAAAATAATTCTAAATTAAGTGCAGTATAAGCAACGAAAAACTTTTGAAATGAGAGACTCATGATTTTTCGACCGTGTTTTAGCTGGTTGTGGTAAGGAACAGGGTCACTATTGGTATTCGATAATTGGGCAGAGAATAGTTTTGGCAGTAAAAGTTCTTATTTAATAAGAAAAACAAACAAATTTTTTACACCTTCTTTCTGACGAGTAACCTTTTAAATGAGCAGAAATTGGGACATTCCCTTTATGCACCTTTAATCGGTTCACAGGAAAGTTCATCGGTTCTTGCACTGCGACGGAGGCTATATTTATCCCAGGTATTGTGTGCCACTCGTAAAAGTTAACTGCAACCCACGCTAGTGAACTCTTTCCGTCACCTTTACTAGCCACGACGCGGAAGTTAGCTGAATCGAATCCACCTATACAGGGTCATCATTTAATCTTGCAACCCGCGCTCGCGCGAACAGGTAAAATGGCAACAGCGCCTCACGGACGTATTCCACTACAACCATGCACCGGCCCGGCGTGCGGAGAGCTGCCAGCGACTGCTGAACAGCAGTGATGCCCAAATTTCGAGAATTTTAGGATGGTCTCTCTCTCAAATTAAGGGGTTACCTGCCGTCAGGAGGTAGAAAAAGAATCGATTCTTTGGGAATTTATTTCAGAAAGTACATGCATATTTTTATGCAATGGTTTTTGTATTCAGATGAGGAACAGTTTAACAGGTTATTATATTATGTTTTGTATAAAAATATTTAGTTATTGCAAAATTACAACTGATTTCCCGGAAGCTGTTTTTAGATCGGTGATCACGATTTCTTCAAAACCGCTTCACCAATCTTTCTGAAACTTTGTAGGATTCTTCTAGACATACAAATCTAGTCTTTAATCAAAGCATTTGTTTTTCCAAAGCATAGTTTTCATTTTATGGATGAGAAATAAGTGTTTTTTTCCACGAAACTCGATCATTTCACTTTAAACATCTGCCATTTTGTCCCAGATTAATATTTTATAAAATGGAACGATTAAAGACTAGATAAACTATTGTACTAACTAAATCTTCTTCGTTTTTTTTATTTCAGATAACCCAGTTCCGAATAATGTTGGTCACCGAAAAATGTGTTTCTAAAAACAGCTTCCGGTAAATCAGTTATAATTGCGCAATAACTAAATATTTTTATATTAAAACATAATTTAATAACCTGTTAAAATGTTCCTCACCTGAATACAAAAACCATTAAATAAAAAAATGCATGTATTTTCTGAAATAAATTCCCAAAGAATCGATTCTTTTTCTACCCCCTGACGATAAGTAACCCCTTAATGTGGCAAAGAGCAAACTGTTTATTTGATACTGTATTTAATGCTGTTTTTAAAATTCGTGGTGTTGGTAAACAATAGGCTAGTTGTTTTTCTGTATCATTACTTTCAGAAATTGAGAAATTAAATTTTTATTCAATTATGTGTTTGTTCTGCAGGCCTCAGAATCTACAGGGTCAGCGTTTTATCCTGCAACCCGCGGTCGCGAGAACTTGTAAAATGGCAACAACGCCTCACGAACGCATTCCACTACAACCATACACCGGCCCAGCGGAGAGCTGCCGGCGACCGCTGGACAGCAGTGATATCCGAGCTCCGAAAATTTTAGGACGGTCTTTTTCAAATTAACGTCGCAAAGAAATATTGGGAATTTCCCGGCCCAGGTAAGCGAGCCGCGCGTTCCGCTTTTACGATCGGTTTCCCACAGTTTAAAAATCTACATCTATACTATTATATAAAGAGAGAGAGCCGATTTTTATCTCTGCGCAAAACTGAAGACCTATTCAACCGATTTTCCTCAAATTCTAACACGTTATTCCTGCATACTCTAGGATGGATATAAGCGATGTAGCGTGTCTCAGAAACGCGTTATTAACATGTAATTTATGTGTAAACATTTCATGTGTACGGCTGTTTTACAGACCACGTGACCCGTGTATACGTCAGTCTACTTCGCACGCGCATGCGCAAATTCGGCCCGCGCGATACCGCGCCCGCAGCAGTACCGTAATGTCACCACCAGATGGCAAAGCTTTTCGCGCGCTTTCTCGCTAGAGAAGTGGCTTACCGCGGACATATATGTTAGAATGATCGTATGGTTACAAATTGATGCTGCAGATTTATGTGTACCCCGTGTGGATGTTACTATGCCCCGGGTGCAATCAAATTTGTCAAGATCATCCACTCCTGCTCGACGTATGCAATACTAGCTTTGCTTACTCAGCTTCACCCGAAATTTAAATTCTGATTTTATAAAAAAAAAATTGTTTTTTATTTATTTAACTTTTTTGTGAAAATAGCCACGTTCATGTGGATACGTAGGTACAGGGTCAGCGTTTTATCCTGCAATCCGCGCTCGCGCGAACTTGTAAGATGGCAACAGCGCTTCACGAACGCATTCCACTACAACCATGGCGTTGGGAGGGCTGCCAGCGACCGCTGGACAGCAGTGATGCCCGAGCTCCAAAAATTTTAGGACGGTCTCTTTCAAATTAACGTCGCAAAGAGCTATTGGGAATTTCCCGGCCCAGGTAATCGAGCCGCGCGCTCCGCTTTTATGATCGGTTTACCACTCGCACTCCAGATTACTGTAATGAGGTTTGAAAATAATGTCGACTGATCTCGTACCCGTCTCAATTTAAATTTTTTTAGCTACGACAGGGTTGACCGCGGCGCTATACCCTTGTACGAAGAGATTTTTCGCCACCTGCGTGTAAAAGCCACAATAATGGCGCATCGTTCCAAAAACTGACATTAACTGAAGCCGGTATAGGCGTGGCGTTGAATAGCTAAAAGGTTAAAACATTCAGACACAAACAAAGAAAACCAGAACAATAAATTCTGAGGTCTGCAAACCTAACACATAATTGAATAAAAATTTGATTTCTCAATTTCTGAAAGTAATGATACAGAAACAACTAGCCTATTATGTATCAACACCACGAATTTTAAAAACAGCATTAAATACAGTATCAAATAAACAGTTTGCAAAAGCTTTTGACAACAATTATGGTTAAAAATTGATAAAAGAAAAATTAAGTAAACGTAAAATATGTTAAATCATCCATCCATTAAGGGGGAATAATTTGTCCTCATTTTGCGGCGCAAATTGCATTCCGATATTTTTTATAGTTCCAAAGTTATACGAAAAAGGCCGCAAATTTGTCAACCCGGGCCGGGAAATTCCGAATAGCTCTTTGCGACGTTAATTTGAAAGAGACCATCCCAAAATTCTCGAAGCTCGAGCATCACTGCTGTCCAGCGGTCGCTGGCAGCTCTCTGAACGCTGGGACGGTGCATGGTTGTAGTGGAATGCGTCCGTGAAGCGGTGTTGCCATTTTACAAGTTCGCGCGGGCGCGGGTTGCAGGATAAAACGCTGACCTTGTATAATGAGCTGGGACAAATTTCGTGACCCCCAGAGTTCGGAGGGAGTCGGCTCCAATAATGGAGGGGGAAACACCTACAGGAGTGGTGGTAATGTGTGCGTGACTGACGCAGGCTCAGTTTATGCACACATAACTACCGCTCCTGTAGGTGGTTCCCCCTCCATCATTGGAGCCGACTCCCTCCGAATTCTGATGACCCCTGAGTTTACCGTTCGAATGTTTTTAGGCGACACACAAACACTTTCTGCTTTATATATTAAGATACACTGGTAAAACCTGGACTTATAAGAGTGAATCTTACCGGAAGGGTTGCATTGAATTATGATCCAGGAATTAATTAGATATGTTAACTTAGGAGAAGTAAGCTACCCGCAGTAAATCGGCGGTTTGGATCGTAAAATCAATGGGTCAAACTAAACAGTAAATGATTTCTTTAATCAGAATCTTTTGTTTTATCAACTTCGAATTACCTTAGTTTTAAAATTATACATATTAATAGTATTAAATAATTTAAGGTAAAAAATCCGTAGATTTCAGTTTGCAATCCGTTGATGCGTAGATAAAGTAAAAAATCCGTAGATCTACGGAAATATCCGTAGGGTTGGTAACACTGCTGGTAAATCCTAGACTTATAAGAGTGAATGTTACCAGAAGGTTTGCATTGAATTATGACCCAGGAATTAACTAAGTAGGTATGTTAACATAGGATAAGTTCAAATAGGAGCGATGGATAATATTTGCCATCATTGCTCCGGCAGGTGATGCGCAACAACAATTCATCCTAATGTCAGAAAATCATTATACAAAGAATGTTATCTTCTCCGAAATATTACGAAGAAATCAAGCTTTTTTCAAAATACTTTATTTCCTTAAAAGATATTAATTCTAACAAACATGAATTAGTCACGCTAATATCTCGGGCGAAGCCGAGATGGGGGATATAATTCTCTGTCACGGGAAATGATAGCCGAAAATCTAGACTTACAGAAGATGAGAAGAAAGGATTCTATTACGAACTGAATGAACTGTCAACAAAGGAGGCATGAAAAATTGCAGCACCGAAGCGAAGTCACGAATCAGTTGTGTAATTTTAATCAAAGCGATCGCAAGGTTACACCCAGGACGACGATGGACGCCGAGTCGCCAGGTACCTCAAACAGTCACTCGTATATCCGTTCAAAGCGTCATCATTTCTGTGACTTCGCCTCGCGTATGGCACACAATATTTTTAAATAGTTTTAGCAGATTAAATTGTATGAAATCTTGAATTAATAGAAAATAAATAAACTGAATGAACAAGCCGTTCGTTTGGTCAAGTGAGACTGACACTTGTTGAAATTACGTACATAAGAAGGGACCAAGGGGAAATATAAATTTTTACTATGCATGACTACATAGCAGCGTCAACTTTTCAAGTGAAATGCATTATTGTAGGTAACACACAGAAGCAAAATTTCCATCTTCTCGCTTTAGTAGGTAACTCTATTTCTCATGTTCCATTTCTTTTTTCTTTTCGACATCATCACCAGCGTCATTCTACGATCCACCCACTCAAATTCCACGAATTCTTTGAGGAATTTAGGCGAGAGATTCGTGTGTTTTACGTCACAAGAGATACACGTGTTACTCACTGATGTAAATGAAACTTCCTAAATAGAAAGAGCGAAATAAAAGCTAAACCTAATTCCAAGAAAGCCTCTTCGCGTGAAAGTTAGAACTTCGTTAGGACGGGTTTATCTCTGTCTCCTCAAATCGAAGACTATGCTTATTTGTTTATATCTATCTTAAAAACAGCCCCGCGATATGCCAGTTAGCGCGCAGAGAACAAAGGAAGCATCGCGGGCACGTTTAAGCGCGATGAGTACCTATGTATGCGGATAGCGTCAGCGACAAGTGGCGTGTCGAGAATTCAGTCAGACGCAACAAGTAGTTCGAGCAAATGAACGACCCAACGTAGAGGTCATGTCTTCCAGGATCGATTCATAAGGCGTGCAGTGTAAAAGGACGATATCCTGGAATTTCTTTAATAATACACCTTGCGTACATTTTCAATCCAATCTTGCACTTTCTTTGGGAATAATACATTTTTAGAGGATTATTTAAATGCGTATAAAATGTAAAATCTTCTCAAAGTTTGTCTCAGGTATCATGTTACTTGGGCTTCGCGTGATAATTTCTGTAACCATAGTACTTTCAAAGTAGTTATTCGGAGTTGTTAAAAATTGTAATCATAGTTTATTCTACTATCTCAAAATTAGTTGACTAAATTAAATTTTTACTATTTTTAGAAACAGTAATTCAATGATTATTATACGTTATAACACACATTCACACTTATATATGTATATCAACATATTAATTGTAAGTCGTACGAATTTAATAACCGAAAATAATGAAAATTATTAAATACGTTTTCCTCTAAACATGTAACGCTTAATATTGGATAATTATTTGATCATTGTAGTGCCCGAAATTCATGCGATACCCTACTTCTATTTGCCAGAGTCTAAGTAAATTATCGATTTCTTAGTGAACAGACAGACGGGTAAACAGTATCGAACCCTAGGTCATGGAATTTTAACAAATATCGCGTCTATCATCTACCGAAATATACTCTGCTGGAAATAGGCGATCGCCAGTTCGAATAAAAATGTTAGAAATATTCTATTTTAGACACAAAACAGTTGCAATCTTCAAAGTTAGCCATGTATGTTGCTAAAACAAGCTTTTCAAGTTCAGCGTTCACTGGATCTATACATTCACTCAGCAGTTGCGTACGAATTACAGTACCTACTCCAGATTCTAAGCTGTGTTATCTGAAAAAGACTTTCGTATTTATGGTGCATTAATTAAAAAAAAAAAACACATCAGGATACTAGAATAAAGAGCCGGGGCAACGTCTCCAAAATGAATGGAACGCGCCCCCACGCATTTGACCACCTACTTCGGAGACAACTCGTATAATATAAGAACACCTTGGGAGACAATATGTTTATTTTGTAATCGAGCGTGTCCCTCGGTGGGTAATAAATATATCGACGGAAATATGCGTGCTATTTCACACCCACCGCCTGCTCACCGTGGATCGCACAACCCGTACGTACGACTCTGATTCATCTCGGGCGCGAAACAGAAATCATCCAGAAGGAATGCGACCGTAAGGGTGCAGAGGACAATGATACGATATTAATGACGATGACAGGGATAACGACGACCACAACGACGACGAAAATCACGTTAATGATAAGGACAATGACACTGACAATAATAATAGTGACTATGGCGACGACGTTTACGGTGGTGACGATGAAGATTGTGGCGTCAGGATCAGCGGTGATTATAATACTAAACAGGATGACCATCGAGGTGATAATGGCGGTAGTTGACGAAGAAGAAGAACCAGCGTGGTGATAGTCGAAAACAAGGTTCCCGATTGGCTCTTTGATATCCGGGTGGAGGGGTTACGGGGGAAAACGGTTCGGGTAGGGGTTGTGAATGAGTACCGGGACGACGGACGTTGTAACGCACTCCGTCGCAGCCACCCTGACGGGCAACCGATACCCGAGTGCTCCGGTAGCTGCAGGTCGAATCGCCGAGGAACCGGTGGGAACGACGAATACTTTTCCTTCGAAAAGCGAAACGAAGCGAAAGGACGACTAAACGAACTGTGCGGGCAAGCGTCTCAACGGTGAGTTTTTCGTCCCACGCTTTCGTAACATTCGAACTGCTTTACTATAATCTTGAGCACGGTGAGAAACGCAACGAGTTATTGTCAGACTGCTGGATCAATTGCATTCGACGATCTCTTATTGGCTGAGAATGGAGACGTATTATCAATCCCAAGAAATTACAGTGCCGATAGCAAGTGGCATCCTTTGTGCAGAACTATATCCTCCAAAAATTGAGATTATCTCTCCACACTTTACGTTACATTACTGATTTGTAATATCTAATTGAATCGTACTGAGATTTTATGGCGAATCTATGCTATTTGATTGTAGAAATAATATTTACTAATTAAATTTGAACGCACAGCGTAGTCACAAACAAGCAGACAACGTGCAATTGAAGTAATAATTTTTTTTTTTTTGAGGACACCCTACTGTATTCTGTCAAATTAGTGATACAGCGAAGTCCGCGAGCAGTAAATCTATGAATGCTGAGGATCACTCTTCAGGGGCACTTAAATTTCTCCATTATGCCAAATATCTTGTCATACAAATTATATACTTTGAAATATTTAACAATATCTTATTGGCGCTTTTATGAATGTATAAATTTGATCGTTATGGAATTTCCTTAAGAGGGCGATTCTCGTCTAACCGCACCAAAAGTAACTGATATTTAATTTTTTTTTAAAAAAACTGTTCTTTGCATTGGATTATACGCTTTTGAGATATAAGGAGGCATTTTTAAACTTGCAGAAAATATTTTTGGTATGTCGATGCTTTTTATTATTTAATAATTATTGTGGAATCTTGTTCACCTCTTCGACGATGTAACTCCTGTTGGAGGGATGTGTAGCACCTATCAGAGTCATTCGATTGCGAAAAAAATAGAAGTTTCTTAAAGTTAGTTTACGCTAAAAAAGTAAAAATTAAAAGAGTTATAGCGTTTGAAAGATAAAGTAAGTTTTTTCCTTACACAAATTTTTCACATTATTCATTGTATCAACGAAAAAAGTATTATAAATTAAAACTAAAATTAAACAATTTGGTCCAGTCCCAGCGTCAATTATTTAACTTTAAGAAAATGTTCGTGTTTTCGCATTCAGATAACTGTGACAGGTGTTACACCTGACGCCAATATCGTCGAAGAGGTTAACACAATTCCATAATAATTAATAAATAATAAAAACAAGTTGAAAGATGCCTCCTGATATCCCAAAAGAGTTTAATGCAATATTAACAATAATTTTTTGAAAAAAAATCATAAATTTCGAGGGCTGTTACACGAGAATCCGCCCTTAAAAAAATCGAGTTCGAATGTTCATCAAGAGGATGGAGAAGATTAAACAACTTTTCAAACATAATTTCTCAATAATTGTCCTTTTGATATGAAAACCTTGAAATCTCAGATACAGGTGTCTCATTTAATGGTGACTATGGAATATTAAATGATATTGTTCTATGGAGCGAACCTGTGAAAGGTTCTCGTTATAAAATGACTAGCTTTACAACTTGGCTTCGCCCGAAATTTAGATTTTGATTTTATAAAGAAAAAAATTTTCTTCTGTGAAAATGGTCACATTCATCCGGATTAGTCAGGCATAATGAGCTGACGCACATTTCCTGATCCCAGGGTTTATCGTTCCAACGATTTCAGGCGACAGACAAACACATAAACATATAGAAGCTTTCTGCTTCATATATTAAGATTCAAATACATACTATGAATATCATCATATCGAGAACGCTTAGGTGAAATTGCCTGGAATCGCTCTGGATTTGACATTTCAGAGTAATCTGTCAATCGGCAAGCGGAAATTAGAAAATTAAATGTTCTGTGCAATAGCAGTGCCTAATAATCAATTTCCCTCCGTTATTAACACAAATTTATTTTGAATTTAATAACAATGTACTACAAGGCATCTCCTTAAATAGAGATTTTGGTATGCTCCCCATTATTGGTGCTTCAATTTATGCTTATTGCATTCATTTACCTTTCATATTTTCCAAACTTAAACGAATTTTGAAGTAAATATTCCGCACCTACTGAATTTTGAAATATAAAACAAGTGCGCGGGGTACCACAAGCCTCGGCAGCCTAATCAAATATGTTACATAAATTTTATTACGTAATGTCGATTAATTAATAATACTTAAGAAAAAATCATCTCAAAATTTGCTTTAAAAAATTATTAATAAAATGATATGCATGAACAGGTATAAGAAATTAAAATTAAATAGGAAATAATAAAATACCTCAAAATGCTCTAAAAGCGATTAATAAAAGGATTGATTTATTTTTAAGTACCATTTGGATCGTGTTTTATGCTAAATTAATCAAAGCACTCGCATTAAAAAAAACTCAACGTATGCGGAATATACTTAATTATAAATAACTGTGGTTAAATAATTATTACTAAAACAATTGTATTTAAATAATTATTTTAAATAAAGATGTACCTAGCTGAAATAACTGGAATAATAATCAAGTTGGAATAAAAGAAAAATCTGAATGTGCCGCGAACTACTGACTTTTATGTCGGTGGTCAGTCCTTTGAACTGCATGTAAATTCATGCATATCATCCATATAGTTCAGTCATTTCTGTGGTTAGTTACCATAATTATTGTTCTCAAATTACTACTGGCTGTAGGCACAATCCGTAGCATATTTAATTACGATGTTATGTGCCGACAAAAAAGGCACCAGGGGTGAAAAATTACAGTTATTTTTTTTATTTCTTATTTTTTATCTCCATTAATATTTATTTGTGTGGATTGTGGATAATAATTTGTAGTCAAAGAATCAAGCGATAAAATTTAAGACATTTGTCACTAGACGGCTACTGACACAATCCAACCTGCACGGTTACAAATACTTATGTGGAAACCTGACCACCAAACTAACGTTAAACACGAAGTTTTGTAAAAAATATAGTATTTTTTAAATAATGCGTATATACTCCCCAACTGTTTCCACTAATGAATTTAATATTTTTATTATTATTGTTTAGAATAACACTTGCCATTACAACGCGAAGCACTCAGCAAATTTTAAATGTATGACATATAGTTGAATTAATTAAAAACATTTAACGAAGCCTCTATTTAATACCAGACTTTCCGAGGGTAACCGTGTTAGAAATTCTTGCAAAATTAAATGAAAAAAAATACACCGGCTATACATTATAATAATTTTCATGAGAATTTTCTTAAACTATTAAACACTCAAGAACAGTGGCGACCCATGTAACGTCAAAAATTATTTTTTTCGAAATGTCCTTATCAGTTGTAACTGCAAGAAAACGATTATAGATATAATGACGAATATAAAATTAGCTTCACAAACTCTAAAAATGTATTGCGAATTAATTAAATTTTCCTTAATACTCTGATCTATTCCAAATCGGACAAAATAAAAATATTTCTTATATTCCGAGTTTATGTATAAATAAATACTTATCATACAGGATGATTCGTTGTAGTACAGCGATATTTCAAAACTTTTCGATACTTAGTTACACTCGATTAAAGTAGATTGTAGGAAATAAGGATCAGGAGGCGTTGTCCCGCATGGAAAATCAGTTCAGCAACCCGCGATCGATCAACCAATCGTTTCCACGCGGCGTTCATTGTCAAAGGAACGACAATGTCTTTTTTTAACGCAGCCCCATTCCGTGGTCACTAAAATCGGCAAGAATGTGTGTATCATCGTACTAAATTTAGCAGGAATGTTGTATAAATAGTCGTGCCCATTGCAGAAATGTCTCGAAAACGTAAACAGCATCTCTGATCTCGTGTTGAATAGAGAATTTGCGAGCGGCCTAATAACCATCGTCAACAACCGTCACAATGTCACGAATGTCCGCTGACATCACCCACGTTTTGATTGAATTTATAGCCGCTATGTTGCGTCCAATCCAAAGTGCCACATTTTGTTGTAGCAACAGGTCCAATACACACAATCATGAATATCAATGAGTCTGATGCTTGGGTTCATTTGGATTATAACAGTGTTTATATAGACAGACGTTTCCTTTCGTGAAGCTCCAAAGTACTTGGTACCAGGGATCCGAACCGCCGCGTAACCCTTAGCCGGTTAACCAAGGAAGGTTTCTGTAACCCATACTAACCGCGAGGGAACGGTTCTTAAATTCTAGGAAGAACCGAAGTGACCGGGTTAACCCGCTGCGAGCGGGTTACTAGTGGAGTAAGACAGTCTAGCCTAGACTAGACAGTCACTTAAGGCGAGGCAGTGATATGTGAATCTACAGGCAACACATATTCAGATCGAGTGAATGCACAATGTTTAAAATATACGAGTATATAATCCATGCGGGATTGATTAGTTTTAGAGGGATGTTAGAAACGGAATTTATACTTTATTTCTTCATCTTCAAGAATTGAGGGCTCGGATGCAATAAGGGGACTAGCGCTCGAAAATGGGCAAAATTATTGTCCAAACGTTAAGAAATATTGGGAAATTAAATGTTGTTAAACTGTATTTTAAAAAATATAATGTTGTAAAGCTCGCCACGACACACATTTTTTCTATTTACAGTTTTTTTATCCAATCGTTAGTATTCGAGATAAAAATTATAAACAAAAAAAATTTCTTCGACCAAAATCATTATTTCTTTAAACATAAATTGCGATGACTCGAGTAAATATTAACGGATCGTTATGAGACTTGAAACATAAAACTCAGAAAACTCTAGCGAAGCCGTGAAATCTTTGCACAAATCTCTTATGTTAAAAAATGTAATAATATTTAATTTAAAAGTAATACTGGACATAAATCATGTTTTTCAACGTTCGCCGTTCAAAAGTATCGAGGCAATTTTGAGGTACGTGTAACTTGCAGCGACAAAGTTTTTTCTTAATATACAAGGAAGTTTTTCACCAATTTTCACACTGATTAATAAATTATTATAGAAGATATGACGATATATATAAATCCCGCGCGGCACCAACAGTCAGCAACTCACTATTATATGATTATATATTACAAAAAAATATTGCGATATTATTTTCGAAATATTTAGTAACATTTTTATTATAGTATTTACACGCAATATTTACAATATTTACACTGTTTTGTTTACAATATTCTGTTCTTTTATAAATTTTTCTTTTTCTCCTTTTTCCTATCTTTCATTTTTCATTTTCTTTTTGCTTATCTTTTCTTCTTTATTTATTATTTTTTTTTATCGCAATATTTTTTTGTAATATATAATCATATAATAGTGAGAACGTCATGTCTTTGCAGTGTGACGCGATTGTACGCAGCTACTGACTGTTGGTGCCGCGCGGGATTTATATAAATCGTTATATCTTCTATAATTATTTATTAATCAGTGTGAAAATTGGTGAAAATCTTCCTTGTATATTAAGAAAAAACTTTGTCGCTGCAAGTTATATGTACCTCAAAATTGCCTCGATACTTTTTAACGGCGAACGTTGAAAGACATGGGTTATGTCCAGTATTACTTTTAAATTAAATATTATTACATTTTTTAACATAAGAGATTTGTGCATACATTTCACGGCTTCGCTAGAGTTTTCTGAGTTTTATGTTTCAAGTCTCATAACGATCCGTTAATATTTACTCAAGTTATCGCAATTTATGTTTAAAGAAATAATGATTTTGATTGAAGAAATTTTTTTTGTTTATAATTTTTATCTCGAATACTAATGATTGGATAAAAAAACTGTAAATAGAAAAAATGTGTGTCGAGGCGAGCATTACAACATTATATTTTTTAAAATACAGTTTAACAACATTTAATTTTCCAATATTTCTTAACGTTTGGACAATAATTTTTCCCATTTTCGAGCGCTAGTCCCCTTATTGCATCCGAGCCCTCAATTACTCAGCACCGATATCTTTTAGCATCAATGTCTTCTACAACCGTGTACGCGTTTCGCCTTATAGCTTCCATTGTTTAATATTTTCTAGCATTCTAATATTTTCGACACCTAAGCGTTAGACAATGGGTAAAAGTCTGGTCATCTGGTCGACAGTCGGTCTCGCCGTGCGGCAAGTACTACCGAAGCACCGAACAACTGGGTCGTAAACCCGCGACAGTGTGAGATTTTAGACAAAAATCGGCCGACAGCGCAAATCGTGACCGATTTCAATAATTTTTTTTTTAAATACTCGTAAAGGACACAGCAATAACGGAGCACTGCAATAAAAACCATATCTGTTGGTCTAATCTATAGTAAACACTGTTTGGCATAACAACATAAAAACATAAATTATGCAGATTAAAGATATTAAAATTAATTTTTTGTAAACTCAATATTAGCTGTAAAATAAAAATTTACTTTGCATTCACAAAATTTATGTTTTTAATAAACTGTATAGCTGATTTAAATCTTATATTTTAAAATTACTTTTCAATTTCATTAGTTTTGATTTTATTTTTAATATATAAATTTAAAAATAATTTTTTAATAATTATAATTCGGAGTAATTAGAATCGAATATTTTATGGTAACTAAGTTTGTAATATAATTTAAAAATATAAGATTTAAATCAGCTATACAGTTTATTTAAAACATAAATTTTGTAACTTTAAAGTAAATTTTTTATTTTATAGTTAATATTAAATTTACAAAAAATTAATTTTTATTATCTTTAATCTGCAAAATTTATTTATGTTTTTATGTTATGTTATGCTAAACAGTATTTTCTATACCTAGATTAGACCAACAGCTACTGGTTTTATTGCAGTGATCCGTTATTGTTGAATCCTTTACGAGTATTTAAAAAAAAAATTATTGAAATCGGTCAAGATTTGCGCTGTCGAGCGGTTTTTATCCAAAATCTCACACTGTGTGTCGGCAAACGCTCGCGTATTCGGCGCGGCCAAGTTAATCTTTGACCTCGCATATTTATTACTTTCACGTGCGTGCCTCACCCTACCAAGGAGTCTCCGATATTGAAATAAAATTCATTACTATTTGGAAACATGGTTACAACTATGGTTTTCACCGTATCACTGTAACCGGATTAACCTGGTTAACCGGGTTGCAGATGAATTCTATTACCCTGTTAGGCGGGTTAGTCGATAATAAGGCGTACCGACCGGGTGCGGGTTAGGGTTCGGTTCCCTGCTTGGTACCTATCACTTGCCTAAGTTAAAAACCTACTATGGACACATAAGACTCAAAAACATACATATATTTCAGATTTACGTAATTTATACTTCCAGTATGAGTGTGCATGATACCAAAAGAAGAAAAGGTACTCGTGAACGATTGCAACAGATTCCATTGAGTATGCTATATTTACAAGCACTGTTTTTGATTTTTATAACACTCATATAGAAGTGAAACAAATTCTATTAATAATTAAGATTTGCCACTTCAACGTTGCTTACGATATACCCCCACTCATACTTCATCATTGGCTACAGCTATTCGAACTTATTACTTTTTCAGAATTAACGAAGAAGAAAGACAACGCGCCGCTGTATCAACACTACGAATCGTTTCACGCAAGTTGAAACGTTGAAAGAACACGAGACAGATATCGAACGAAAAAATATTTCAGTAATAAACGCCAAGGAAATGCGGTTTGGTACTTTCCTCTTTCTCTCCGCAATGAATGTGCTTTGGACATCGTGTCAAGCTATACCCTTGATCGATTTGAAGAATACATTGGAACAGAATGTGTTAGACACTATGGTTACATCCGCGTGTTCACCAAATGAAGAGTGCTGGGAGTGGTTACCGATACAAAATGTTCGTGAAAATGTTGCTATTATCCCCGAAGACCTACCAATACCAAGGTACCTACTATGTCTGATCAATGTGCAGTTAAATTTTGTCCCACAAAGTATTGCTGAATAATACTTTTATGGTTTTTAGGATACCCATTCGACGGGATACCTCAGACGTAGATCCAAATACAATATTAAAATCATGGGGTGATAATGTACCAGCATTAGACAGGAAACATATTGGAAATAGGTTGTCAAAGAAAGATGTACTTATGTCCCGCAGTTGGGGCGCTGGTGGGATGCCTTTTTCTGTTCTCTATATGAGCCCGCATGGTCCTCGTGGAAATCATGCTGGTAAGAAAATACTGAATAAAGATAATGAATTGAACAGCTTAATATGTTATTAGATAAGACACACAGACACATGATGCGTCCTATTCAAGGTACACAACAACCAGAGATGGGAAAAGCAGTTGAGAGTTCAACACCACCTGTGGGACATCCTAATTATCGTATTGCATTGCGCAATGGCGCTTCTTCACACCCACGGAGACAATATTCAATAATCCCACAATTGTTCATATCGTATGGATGGGGTCCATTTGGCAAATGAAACTCTACTCAAACCACTACAATAAGAATGGAATATCGATCTCATTATTTTGGTATATTAGAACACCCGTTAAATTCCTTCGTTACAAATTACTTTGAATATGTGCGTCCTGGTGATATCTATATTTATGTTTACTTTCTCAGTGATATATACATTGTAGTCTAAAAAGGGTTCCTCGAAAAAAAGTACCTGAGTACAAATGTCATAGTAATAGCTCTGTTGAACTACTCACTGCTTATATGTAACATTTATTAAATGTTACCGAAGTTTTGAACTCTAGTCCATGAAAAGTTACATAATTTCATCTAGAAGCAGTCATGTTTAATTTTAATTTCAACATTAAAAGCTCTACCTCATACGTATGAAAGTACAACTTTGTTTCTCATTTAATTGGAAAGTATATAATAAATTTTTACTTTATATGGAATATTAATTACACTAGTTTACAGCCATTTTGCGCAGCAGATGCCAGTATTTTTTTCTTATGTAAAATAGCTTGCTGATTCCGAAAATAAGGCCCAAAAAAAATTGATACCTTATCGAGATATCGACAGGAGAACTTTTTACCTGTCTGTCAAAAAGGTAGTCCCACTTAATTGCGAATATCTCGTGTTACAAATGTCCGATTTGGTCGAAAATTATATCAAATTAAATATAATTGAATCACCACAAATGTGTCTCACAGATTTTTCAAATCGGTTCAGTAGTTCGGCTGAAATCGATGGAAATATGTGGAAAAAGTCATTTTTTCGACCGAAATTGTGATCGACAATTCATTTAATCATCTGGCAAAAATCGAAATCGCAATAATGGGCCCAGTTTCTTATTTCTTACGTTGAGTCTGCACTTTTACAAAGGAAATAAGCTGCTACTGAAGAAAATCTATGGATAAATACCGAACCTGGAGACAATTGTGTAAAAACACTCAAATTTCATTTTTTCTCGAGACAAGACACAAAAAGTGTTTTTTTTCATGTATATTGTGTTATTTCAATTTTAATTCATTCTGTACATTTTTTCAAGTATTTTGTTAATATATGAATGTTTTAAAAATAATAAAAATACACTAAAAAATAAAAAATAATTATTTTCCTGTACTACAATTTCGATGGTGTTTTTTCACTTTAAACAAAATCGTGGAGCATTTTTAATAAAATCGTTTAACATACGATTTTTGTTTATATATTTCTACTCGTAGTTCATTTTCTATTGTATGGCTTTCATTTTTTTTCCAACAGGCGTTAATAAGTCCCTCAAAATTCATTCTTGTATTCTCACTTGAATTTTTTCCCGGACAATCTCAGTGACGTAAGTAAATGACGAACACGAAGAGAGATTCCATCAGAATATGAAGGGTATTGAGCGATAGTATCATGGATTTTGGGACGAGACTGTGATGGGAGATTATATTTGGTTCCATATAAGGGAAACGAATCTCAAAACGAACAAAAGACGAAGAAGGAGCCAGAACTATTTCTAAAACACACATATGTACATTAACAAAATACTTGAACAAATGTATAGAATGAATTAAGATTGAAATAACACAATAAAATGAAGAAAAAGAAACACAAAAACCAAGAAAAAATTAAATTTTAGTGTTTTCACACAATTGTCTCTAGCTTCGGTATTTATCCATAGATTTTCTTCAGTAGCAGCTTGTTTTCTTCGCAAAACTGCAGACTCAACGTAAGAAATGAGAAACTCGGCCCATTTTTGTGCTTTCGACTTTTCCCGCATGATTAAATGAATTGTCGATGTCAATTTCGGTCGAAAAAATGACTATACATATTTCCATCGATTTCACCCGAACTACCGAACCGATTTGAAAATTTTGTGAGAAACATTTGTTGGCGATTCAATTATCTTTAATTTGATATAATTTTCGACCATATCGGTCATTCGCAACACGAGATATTCACAATTAAGTGGGACCACCTTTTCGACAAACAGATAAAAAGTTCACCTGCCGATATCTCGAAAACGCATCCACAGAAAAAATTGTAGACCTCATTTGCGGAATCTGCGGGCCACTTTACATAAGAAAAAAAAGTAATGGCATCTGCAGCGCAAAATTTTCATAAACTAGTGTTATTAATAATGTACTTTAGTGAAAATCCCCTTGTGTTTCAATATAACACTGAATATTCTAACTGAAACTATCGTTATAACAAATTATTTTTCGACTTACCATTCATTTCTTTCATTGCCTTGATGAAATCTTGTGGATCCTTGAATGACACAAATCCAAACCCTTTTGTCTTATTTGTTCTTTTATCTCTGACCACCTTTGCTCTCTGAAAACTTGGATATTTGCCAAACACTCTCACCAACATCTCGTCTGTGACATCGTTCCCTAAGTCCCCACAGAATATTCGGAAATCATCTGCACATATTGAAAAGTGAAAAGAATTGTAAAGCGTATGTAATACGAAATGAAATAAAATTTATCACGATAGAAGTATAACTAAATTACTAACCATCGTCCCACTCTAACAAAGAAGGATCTTCCCATATTTGCCCTCCAGCCATTCGAATAATTTTCTTATTTTTCTTTCCTTTACCCTTCGGATGAGTCTCTTCAGCACTAGCATTGGCCATAATGGAGCTGGCCTTTCCCTGACTGATAGCTAGCTCTGCCGCTGTGCTAACACCTTTCACCTTTGGCTTCTTTTTACTGTCATCTTCTGGGATCTTTGTATTGATAATCTGTTCAATAATTTCTGGATGAATCATTGGTGCTGATGTAGATTCGTATGTTTTTGGAGTAGCAGTTAAACATGGGTCCACCATGTTTGGCAGATATGGATTACTTATCTGGGCAGGTGATGAATATGTTGTAATAGGAGGAACCGTACCTGTGCCAAAAAATATATTGAGTAATAGATATCTCGTGAACAAATCACTTATCATGTATTAAGATATAGTTTTTTAGCCTGTCTTCGCCAGGCATTACTATCCTATATAATAAGGCGCCTAAGATAACCACAATTTCTTTTGGAAATCCCTCTAGAAACAGTTTTCGCTGCGAAATACGAAATTTTACAACTTTTGGGTACCAGAAGGGTATCTGTCTAATTAGTCTCCTGAAGGGAATTTGGAGGGGCCAAAGTCGCATACATGCCCAGACTCACTGCCCGGCGACATTTGAGACCCCCCCAGAAACAAAATAATTCTTGATATTATTACAACAACTAATGTGTGACAAAGCCCCCGAATCCAAGAAATTTGTGGAGCATATTCACTCTCACAACACCGCTTTATTGTTTGCCTCCATGAGAGCTCAAATAAAGGACACATTTTGACTCTGCGTTGAGCGCGCGTTTGTATCTCCTCACTTCTTGGAATCCTTCAGTCGAGAGTGAGAGAACTCGTGAGCGAGCGAAAGAGGATGAAAAAGAGAAAAGATGATACTTTGTCTCGCTTCGTCTTTCAGCTCGTGCTCGAGCTCGACCCGCGTGCGGGCCTACATACAATGCAGTAGTGGCTACTACATTGTACTTAACACCTGTTTTAGGCCACAGGGACTACCCATTATTGAATTTTTCAGTTTTTGAATTTTTTGCGACATCTTTGGGTGTGGAGGAAACTTCATGCCGAATCTAAACCTTGTAGGTCATCGGGAAGTACAAAAAAAAACCTCTGGAAAGATTTTGCTAACAAACGAACATCCACCTTAAGCGTCTTATTATATAGGATTTTATAATTATGTACCTTGTCTTGCTACTTGTTGGGGAATTAACATTGGTGGTGGTGGTGGCGGCGGCGGTGGCGGCGGAGGTGGTGGTGGAAATCCGATCATTGGTGGGAAAGCTAAAGTGGCCGCTGCGGCAGCAACAACTGGTGTTGGAAGTTCATGTTGCTCCAATTGTCTAGCTACTTGGTTATAAGTGTTCGCACCAATTACAGGCCTTACCATTGGCGTAACTAACTGACTGCCAATTTCGGCTTCAAATCTAAAAATTAGTTGAAATTTGTAATTAATTAAAATCGTTTACATCCTGAATGCTATTTTCCATTGTATGGTTACCTGCATCTATATACACTGGTATTATGTATTTGCTTCATTTAATTTACCATATGAATTATAAATGGTGCGATACTTTCAAAAACGTAAATATTGTAATTAGGAGTGTGTTGAAAGGAAAAGATGCAGAAGTACGGAGGAAAAAACGATATGAAAAGAACGTAAAGGTTAGAATGTTAGTATATATTAGAACTATTCAGTACCTGTTCATTTCATCTTCCATTTGTCGTAGTTTGTCGTCCATTTTAATACCTTTGTTGTTTATTCAACTTGCTCAATATCAGAAATATACGTTCATCAACTTCTAAACTATTTCAGGCTGGCCCAACTTTCGATACACCAGCAACTCTGAGAATATCGTGGACATACGAACAGGGTGTTGACACTCTCTCTCAGTGAACGGCGGAAAAT
Organism: Andrena cerasifolii; assembly: GCF_050908995.1. NCBI lineage: Eukaryota > Metazoa > Arthropoda > Insecta > Hymenoptera > Andrenidae > Andrena > Andrena cerasifolii. The sequence goes on from NC_135118.1 coordinate 2,277,444, forward strand.
ACAGGAATGATCAAACTATTTCGCGGAGGGGGAATAACCAATCACTGCCAAGGTGGGAACGAACGGCGCCACCGTCGAGCCAAACCAAGCCAGCCAAGCGGGGAAGTTGTTGTCGACGCTGGTTGGCTGCGGCCTCATTTCCCTCGACTAGCTTGGATTGGTGGTGATGACGCCATGATGGGAAACGAAAAGGAGCCACCGTCAAGCCAAGCCAAGGGAAATGAGGCCGCAGCCAACCAGCGTCGACAACAGCTTCCCCGCTTGGCTAGCTTGGTTTGGCTCGACGGTGGCGCTGGTCGTTTCCCACCTTGGCGTTGATTGGTTATTCCTCATCCGCGAAATAGTTTGATCATTTCTGTATTTTCCGCCGTTCACTGCTCTCTCTCGAGGAAACTGTTCCCACGAGATTTGTTTTACCCCAGCCCGTATGGCGGCGCTGTTCTGAATTTAGATGGTGCGTGGTGGTGAGGTTATGCGTCATGCGATTCTGATTGGATGATTTTGGTAGAAGTAAAGATTCGTTGGGAATCGACCAATCAGAATCGCATGACGCATAACCTCAACTCGTCGCTCCCGGAACGGAACGGTGTGAAGTTGCGCCAGAAACGGCATATCTAACTGCGCGGTCCGATGGTGTGTCAAACGGCTGAAACTACTCACTCACTACCCGGTGTGTGGTGTGTCAGAAACGACTTAAGTTGGTCAGGCACGGCATTGCACGATTGTGCATGAAGGTGGTGCGTAGGCGCTTCCGTAATTAGTGATCCTCTAGGGAGTAATTGGTATAACAGCAGCCATCTTGGAGCAAAACTGGAAATAAACATATCTATCTCTTTTTATTAGTATTTCTCTCTCTCTCTTTCTGTCAGTATTTCTGTCTCTTTCTTTTTTACAGTTTCTTTCTCTGTCTACTTTCGCTTTTGCTCCAAAATTGTGGCAACCAATCAGCGACGATATACGTTGTTCCGATCAGTCCCTAGAGGATTACTATCCGTAATTAGCCATTAGGCAAGTATCTTTGAACAATCATTGCCCTTCTAATCAAACTTGTTTCAAATTTCCTACAAATACGATTTTTTTACTTCTGTTTCTAGCACTCTAACGAATTGAATGCGTGAAAATAGGAATGAAAGAACTTGCCTGTGGTACGTTCAGTTATAAAATAAAAATATGCAAAGTAAAAATATTTTCGACTTTTCTATCCGATTTTTAAAGCTACAATTCTGACTTCAACAATACGAGATTATTATTATTAATACGACATATACAAGATCATTCTGTTCTCAACAGCTTGAAGATATGTTTACGTGATGTAATAAATACGAAGCGACGTGCAGGTACACAGGGTTGCCAGATCTTCGGCATTCAGCCGCAGTCTCAGGTTTTGAACCGTTGTCTCCGGCCGCAGGCAGGCAGAATAGAGAATTAATATTTGCTAATGCGAATTCGACAGGCACGCACTGGCACTGCACTGGTGTAACATGCCATAAAAAAATGAAAAACTATTAAAATCTGTAACAAATTCTAATAAATATTCATATAATACTTTTATGATTATTACTCCTTTATAAGTCATTATTATAATGAATTTTAGATGCCTGTTTTCTTATTGGCCCTTTTTCTCTCTCACTCTCCCCCCCCCCTCCCCCGCCCGACTGCAATCCTAAATGATCCTCAACGAAATTGAAATCTCCGGCAAAAGATCAAGCCTGATCTGGCAACCCTGTACATACATATTTAGTTTATTTAATACCATGATATTGATAAAATATATTTGTATATATTTGCATCACTGTCATTTTTGACATTATATTAATAACTATGTATATTGGTTACAACTCTAATGATGTCTTTTGTTATTAATTAAAGAATGAATACTTTCTGCCAATCACACTCAACAATTTGTACTCAAGTAGTATAGAATGTACATTCACAATCAAGTACAATCGCCGTCCCTAGATTTCATATTTTCTTTTTCTGTCATGTTATAATGTACATTTGTAGTATAATAAATATATTATATCATAAGATATAAGTTATCGTTACTATAACGTTGTATTTTAATGATGATACAATTTGTACTCGCATTTTCAAACATTCAATGGAATGGAGAGGCTGTGCATCGACCAATGACACGTTCAGTTAACACAAAATACCAATTTCTATTGTAAGAAACCGAAATGCTGAATTTTAGGAAGCTATACTCACTGGAATAAAAATATATTTCCTACCGTTAGTACAAGTTCTCTGTACATGTGAGCCTGAGCAAAAATATGTTTGTGGCAAAACTTGAAAAATGCTGAACAATCGATTGAAACGATGTTATTCCTATCTCCATTCAATTAATGATTAATAATAATTTCACCGAAATTATGGATTAAATTTGTAGCAAAAATGGTACAAAAGTGTATGCTAACAACGAAAATATATTATTTATCAAATAACAAATATTCTTTTCTTTTCGTCTCTCGCCTCTCATCAGAAAACATATCGTTACATTTCCACCCTATCGATACATCCCTAGATTAAAGCCTAATCATTATGTTTCTGTTACATTATCAGTACATTTAAGTGACAATTTTTTATACAAGGCAGCAGTGGTCGATAAATCAGGTTGGACTGAGGATGTCTAGGACGTAAAAAAAGTACTGGTCATTGCTTTCAGGGGTGAACCTCCACCTCTGGATCGGAGGGATATTTGTGAAAACAAAACGGGCCGCAAAATTGTAACACTGAAAATTAATGTTACATTTTTTTTACATCAACGTATGCTGCGCGCTGAGAAGAAAGGAAGTTTAAACGAAACCATATGTCGCAAACGAACCGCTTGGTCCGGAAAAATTGTTAAAGATATCGCAACGATTTAACCGCTTCGTTCCCTCGGACGTGCTTTGTCGCGACGCAACTACCGTTCGTGCGATGCCACAGACGAGTAAACACGCGTCTTTTGTTTTTGCTTCGCGGTCACTTAGCTTGCCACAAAAGACGCGCGTTTACTCATCTGTGGCATCGCACGAACGGCATTGCGTCGCGACATAACACGTCCGAGGGAACGAAGCGGTTAAAAGAAAATTTAACATTAATTTTCAATGTCACAAACAATTTTGCGGGCGTTTTTTTAAACAAATGTCCATCGATCCAGAGGTGTAGATTCACCTCTAAAAGCCGCGGCAAACAATTTTTATACACCCTGTACATTCGGAAGAGATGTCAAAAACGTACATACGATTAGCTTAAGATTCCATAATGCTTATAAGACATACATTAAATACTGTTGTCTTAAGATTTTAAAAAGGAACGATACAAATAGTTAAAATACACGATTGCAGTCGCGATTCACGAACGTCACACATTTCATACAAATACAGTTCGATTAGCAGTTATGCTTCGCAGAGCGTACCTTATAGAAATCACTTAAAAGACATCTTTTTGAATATATTTCGTTCCATACCGTTGGGTTGGTCATAAAATGACAACGAGTCTTTGCGCATAATTCGACAAACATATCTAATTACAATTATTGCTGTCGTCCAGAGGTGGCCTAGTCTTCGGCATCTTCGGCCTCTAAAATACTCTTGAAGGAAAATGGCTGAAAGGGTTGACCATTGCCATCGTAAAATTTGCTCATAAATTCCACCCTAAAATAAAGAAATGGAAAATAAGTGAAAAGAAAGAGATATGGTGGAAATCATTGGTCGAGAAGAGTTCATCCATTCTTTTTAAGCTCGCAAATTTATAATACATTATTTCGGATAATTAGAGGGCTATTTACTCGAGCAATGAGTTCACTGTTCTGTATTAACAAATAATATTGTAACATGATTGTTTCTACGTACCAGTGAAGTCGAAGGGTGTGAAGAAACGCTGAAAGACCTTCCATCAAAATGAGAATAGCAAGGGTGAAGAAGGCCCAAGCAGCAAAAATAAAGAATAAAACAATACTCATGTAATAACTATCCTGGGTGGCACCTAAACCCTTATTCAACACCATCGTCCACAATACTTCGGACAGCTGTCCATGAGCTAGTGATAAAGCCCATAAGCGTAGATAGGAGGCAGTGTGAGATATAGTAGAAAGTACATATTCTATGGTATGGATAGCCTGATGGATCATAACTTCGCTAAACGTGTCTTCTTCAGGCTCATGTCCATCTGCAACGGGTCCACTGGTGGATGGGGCACTTTGCAGGGCCTCTGATTGCAGTTCGATATCTTGAGATGTAGTGCCGTTACTCTAAAAGGGATAAATCATTGGGCGACATGAAAGAATAGCATTTCGAATTATTCCATCGAGTACGAGCAAACATATAAGCTGTGTGTGCATTCAACAATTTAATCGAGAACTGCTCATGTTTCTGCCCAGATAACCATCTGTCTCCAGTCTGACATCAGATTGGTAGCAGGGTCTGGCTCTGGCATGAGAGCGCAGAGTCTGACGTCAGAACCGTAGCAGACAGCAGAATCTGCTGCGGATCTGCTGCCGATCTGACATCAGGCACTGACATCAGGCTCTGCACCTCAAAACGCAGCCATCTGTGGACACAGACGACTACGGTTTTGATGTCAGATTCTGCTGCCCAGATCTGGCTATCAGGGCTGTTATAGGTTGTACTAATTTAGAAAATATTAGTAAATTGATTGGTGCTACAAATTAATAATATATCACACGGTAGTCTCGAATAATATATAAGTAAGGGTACGTTTATGTTGGAGCTGCGATAGAGCGACGATAAGAGCGAAATGACTATATAGATGACCAACGATAAAAGCGCCGAGGAAGAGATATTTCTTTGTCTTCGCTATTATCGCAGCTCCAACATAAACGTACCCTAATACATAAATTTGTATTAGATTCTGTTTGCTTACATATGTTTTGCCCGTATCCTTCTTCTTCCTCCTCTGCATTACCAAGAAATGAATTGGTTTGCCGAAGAGCAACACAGGGATACACAATATCGCAAGTATAGCGATAACTATTTGCAGCATACCCTGACCAGAAAACATGTACTCTGAACAAGGGCTACCTTCTGGGAAATAAGTGTGGCCTTGCAGCATCATGTTAATAAATGTGATTAAAACTGATGGAGCACACGATGTACCGTACGCCGGATCTGTAGATCGCAGTAAAATGTCTTTAATATTTCAATCGAGTTGGACACTACTTCATATAATTAAGATCAAAGTACATACCCGTAGAGGAAGCATCATACAAAGCCCACTTGACAAACATCAAAACCACCAGATAGAAAAATAATAAAATAAGGAAGAGTAGTTGTGGCAAGAATTCGAGGAAGAAGGTAGTGTACCTCTTGAAATGTCTACAGAGAAGTGTGAAAATATTAGTAGTGTATTCTTCCTGTAAGCTAATTTGTTTAAAAAAGGACTAATTTATAATCATTATATTGACTACTAATGCATTCGTTTAGAAGTGGCGTTCGAAAATATTTAAACCAAAGTGAGTACCCGAATATTGCAAATAATTTAATTGTTGGAGTGCCTCAAAATAGTTCAATCAATTCGAATACCTTGTACAGCTCGGAAAAAAATTCGATCTGGACAAAGAGAGTGCTGTATGATGAACCAGCACAGCGCAATCAGATTTGTAATATGTTATTTAAGTATCGAGCAGTAGCGAGGTCTCCAATGCGCATGTTCCAACAAAAGATGGATAACTGAATGAATACCCCGCCCCCCTTCAATCCACACCGCGAATTTAAGATAGCAATGACTAGATTCGAGGTTTGGTTGCGATCTAGTATCGGGGTAGTGTTGTCTCCTTATAAGACCTACGCTCGGGGGGCAGGCCGAACCTCTAACGAAACGGTATGCTATTCAGTTGGCCTATGTTTTTTGTCGTCTGCTTTTAGTGAGACGGTGCTGCCGCTATTACGACCGAAATTTACGGTATGTCGCTGTCGCGTGCTCTCTCGCTCACTCTCTCTTTCACAAAAGAAGTAGTGGAGATAGATACTTTTAACGAAACACGGGACCCAGACTTACAACGAGACAACACTGTATTACTATTAGGTGCCTGGTAACTAACGACTTTCCCCAGATTTCTTTGTTTTCCGCCCCCTCCTTTGAACTTTAACAAACCTCGCTATTGCCTGAAATAGGGTAAACGATACAGTTATTGACCAGGGTACAGTAGTTGACCACTTCAAATTTCTGCCGACATAGTCTACCGAACAAGCGCGCTTACGCATCAATGATGCACTTTAATCAGAAACGACAGTTCTATCTTTCGTTTCAACCAAGAATCGATGATTTCAGTACAAGCTTTCCGCCGCGAGATCATCGGAAAGGAAAACGTGTAATTTCAACTCTCAAAGAAGGTAAGGGCTTAGCGGACATCTTTAGAGCGGCGACTTGTTTAATGACTGTATAATCATTGTTCGCATTTGTTTTCCGCGAATGCCATTGATCACAATAGGTGACAGGGGCCCAATGTTAACATTTGTCATACGTCCAGTCTAATCAATAACTGGTTCGACGAATGCACAGTAATACAGTTATTGACCACTTGTAATTTTCGTGCTGAAAGACCGCAATGAAAATTGATTTAGATCTTTGGAGGCACGGGGCAACGTGCCCTGCTTTTATATGGTTTCGGGTATGCACCTCCGATGACTTCTGATTTTTCATTGGTCCGGGGGTCGGTACGATAATTCGGAGGTCAAAGGCGCTTGACAAAGGAAAAGAAAAAAAGAAAAGCAAAAAGCAAAAGAAGAAAAAGAAAGAGGCTAAGAGATGCAAAGAGAAGAAGAAGAAGAAAAGAAAGAGCAGGTGAGAGAGAAATGTAAGAAGTAAAAAAAAAACGAATGAGAAGCCAATGAGACCGCGGCGAAGTACACGGTATACGTGGTGAAGGGTGCACATGAAACTCACCCTGCCCCAAGATAATATGTCTTTGATTTTGATATGGTGACAGATGGATTTAATAAAAATGATTTTACAGTAAAAAATATGCCATTTTCTTTTATATTCAGTAAGTGGTCAACAATTGTACCTAGACCGGTCAACAACTATGCCACGACCGGTCAATAACTATGCTTTTGAGTTATGTTTCTTTATAAAAGCATAACATCGAAACTACTGATTTTTTCAAAGTTTCTTTGGTGTTATAATCATCTTCGATACTTTTCTTTCCGCCTGGTATAACAAAATTTCATTTATAAAATTCAAGTTACTTATTCCATACTGTTACCTAAACTGAAGCTCTTAGGTTGTCAACTACTGTATCTTTTACCCTACTTATAATTGCTACTGTATACTGGATGGTAGAGGTACCACAGACTACCACGGTGGTCGAAATTTACTCCTCTACTAGTAGAGTTATAGTAGAAATTGCTATGGTTAAATTCATTTTTTATAAAGATGGCTAAGTGTTAGCGACTAATATTCTGGGATTTGTTTATGCCTGTCTTTCTCTACAATTTCAATAGAATTTCATAAAAGGGATTTGTCCTGATCGTAGCCTCCCCTTGGTAGTATGCAACCCGAGGTCTCCCTGCCGCAATCGGTGCTGCCATTTAAGGGGTCATGCTCAGTCAGGAGGCCGAAAAAAAGGGTGGTCTTTGGAAATTTTTTACTCAAAAGCTATAACCCATTTCTCAAACTTTTTTTTTTCCTTTCAAGGATTGCATCTAGTACCGTACATCGTAATTTTTTTATTTAAAAATATTTAGCAATAACTAAGTTATTGTCCATCACTCGAAGGTTCTCTAAAAAAAAGGCTTCTGCGGTGAGCATTGCTGCTCGAAAGTCAATCATCTAAAATAAAAAAATCAAAAAAATTTACTTATTATATTATATTATCTAGTACTTGAACGAAGGATTTCTCGAAATATTGATTTGGGAAAAAATGGCTGATGTTTAAAGTAAAAGTTTCAATTTTTACCATAAATCGTGCCTGATTTTTGTCAATTACAAGAAAACTAAGCATCGGATAAAAAAAGCCTTCGTTCAAATACTAGATAATATAATATAATAAGTAAATTCTTTTGATTTGTTTATTTTAGATGATCGAGTTTCGAGCAGCAGTGGTCACCGCAAGAAGGCCTTTATTTTTAGAGAACCTTCGAGTGATGGACAATAACTTAGTTATTGATAAATATTTTCAAATAAAAAAATGACGATGCACGGTACTAGATGCAATGCTTAAAAGGAAAAAAGATTTTTTGAGAAATGTGTTATAGCTTTTGAGTAAAAAATTTCGAAAGACCACCCTTTTTTCGGCCCCCTAACTGAGCATGACCCCTTAAGTTCCAAATGTGTGACTCCATTACACCTCTACCACCAAGTGTACCTTTGATAAATTGTATGTGCACAATAATGAGACTTACATGATATTAATGACGCTCGTACAGACACCGAAGATCATGTGCACGACACCGAAGATAATCGAGAGTTTCATTTTGTACGAGTTGGAGAATATGATCTTGTTCTCGGCGAGCATCCATACCGGATCGACACCCATGGGATAAGGTGTCTGTTTATAACTACCATTATAAGCCGGGTCCAACTGAAGGCTATTATTGCCATGGATTGTTTGCAGATCGTATGGAATGATCCAACTAGATCCGAATATGTTAAATGACTTTGAAAACACGTCGTTGTAGATCAGGCCGGTGTAAATGGAGAACACACCCATGAGAAGGATAATATAACGACCGGCGAAAAACAAATTCCAAATTTCGTTCGACGATCTCCGGGCCGAAAACTTCTTCTCCATTATGACCATGTACAAGGCGAACAGCGTCATAATTAAACCTGCATTTAAAAAATCATCATTTGAATGAATTGCATTCTAATTCGAAACTTGTAACGTTCGCATTCAACGAACGTTCAAGTTCATCTATCGATTTATACGATTTGAATATACGACAGAATGAAACACTGAATTCAATAATGTGAGTGAACAGACGATTCACAGTTTCTGAGCTGTGTCCGCCAATTTTCAGTCACATCTTGAAATTTTCTGTCGAAAATGGTTCAGAAACAAGAAACGTGCAAGACTGACGGATAGCATTTACAACCTTTTTTTTAAACTAAAATAAACGAAAACTCTTTAGATTATTCGAGTTTCTTCGCCTATACAGTATGTTTGATAGCAGGTAGTAGAAAATATTTATTACTACTTCTATAAAAACTGCTGTGCATAGGGTAGATGTACCGTTTGTGGCCATTGCACTGTTTTTGGCCATGTGTATAATTATCTTATTTTTAAACTGCTTGCAGATCATTATAATGCGGAGAATTTCACATCATAAATATTTTGTTTAGTATACCGCCAGAAATATAAGGTTACATTTATTGCTTACACGGAAGAATATTATATTTTTTAAGAAGTGGCCAAAACTGGTACGATATCTTAAAGTGACCACAAATGGTGCATCTACCCTACGTTATTTTTTTTATAGCGACGGTATGCCGGTATGCTATTATAGCGACCCTACTGGCCTACGCAACGCGCGCCGCTGATCGCCGAGTTGCTGTGCTTCAGGCGTTTCTGGCTCGAATTACTAAATATTAATAACTGCAGAACGAAGCCGCCACTACAATCTTGTTACTCCTGATTTTTGCCTTATTTTGTTAAGTAGACTCACCCATTTCATTTTCTACTACCTGTTGCTGAACACTCATAAGTCGCTTATGGTTTGTAACAATAAAACGAATAAATTTACTGCCATTCACACTTACCGTGACCACAATCGCCAAACATGACGCTGAATATAAAGGGGAAAGTGATAATCGTGTAAAGGGCTGGATTTGCCTCGCGGTACGATGCCACCCCGTACGCGTCGATCAGATTTTGAAAACCTCTGGTGAACTTATTCGTCCTGTTAAACGTCGGTCGGTTCTCTTCCGTGTAGATAACATTGAGGAAAGATGGTATCGAACTACCACAGAGGCGCTAAGGGAAGCATTAACAAAGCTTTGATCATAACGGGCAAACGGTTTCAATGGAGATACATGAAAGCGTTCAATCACTGAGATCTAACGAGGGGAACTCCCCAAGGCTGACTCTCATTTTTCCACGAGACTCTGCTAGTTTCTGGTAGTCGTCATGCTGAGTCTACTGATATCCCTTTTTAGGTGTGGACGGTTAATTTATTTACAGTAGGTAATTAGGTATCGGCCATAAATATGGAGGCAATGATAATTTTTTAAAAAACATGGAAGAGAAAAGCTTTTCGAATAAAAGTTGTTTGGCATAAAATAAGCGATCGCGTGGCCACCTCTGTCACACCAAACCACTTTTATCCGAAATTGTGTTTCTCTAACTTCCATGGTTCCGGAGATGTTCAAGGTGGTAATTCTTATTGGTCCGCTCTGTATACGCACGCTAAACTTTACCTGTACAGTCATTTTTTATTAATTAATTGAAAACCTATCTCGTAATCGTAATCTAATAAAATACGAAGTATGTAAATAGGTACATAAATTCTATCTCGACTTGAGTCGGTTACTCTGGAGCCAATAAGTTAGGTGTACCACCGTGGGACCAACTAGCAAGTCTCATAAAAAAGCGATGGTTACACTTAGGGAGCTTTTACTCGCAAGTGAAGCTGAAACGAACTCTCCCCCAAGTATAAACGTCATAAGTGATTTGAATTGCAAACCAACCGATCCTTCGTTAAGGCAATCACGGACGACGCCAAGATCCGACATCGGGACCCAGCATTCTCCTATAAGGCACTTCTTCGACACGTCCATATTAAACAGGTTCATTGTGTGATAGATCGCCTTCATCTTTCGAACCATGATGGACCAGTTGGGCAGCTCCTTGGCTACGTTGTGCAGCACGCGCTGCCGATGATCTTGCGTTTGATTTAAAACCTGTGTTAACGACGGAAAGGGAAGATGAACAAATAGAATTAAAGAAAAAATGTGGAATAAAATTCAGGGTATATAAGGCTCTGATTAGGAGAATGTTGATTATTGAAAAACAACTATTTAGCTATGCATAATGATCGAACACTACTTACAAGGGGAGGACATACATCGATCTTGATGAGCCTTGGCACTATGGATCTATGTCGAAAATAAGTAAATAGGTGTCCGAGCGTTTCAGACAATGGGCCTTAATAATAAAGATATTTACATGTAAATTATTAAACATTTCATAATGCCCGTATAAAGCATAAAAGCTAACGTGAACTTAAGAATATACCATGGAGCGTTCGGTAAGACGCTTGCGTGGGACAAGAGGGGCCTATTACAGGATGCCTTTAACGTCCCATGGAACTATCACTGGCGCCGCAACAAGGCAGGTAAATGCATCGCGCTCGATCCAACTGATTCCACCTTCGATGCCAACAAGTTTAAATACTCATTTAAAGTACCCGAAAAAGACCAGTATGACTTTCATCGTCTAGACTTTGGAAAATACTGGTGGCTCGATGCGACCAGTACTCACATGCCGGAGCTTTTGGCTAGACAAAGGAACCACACAAGTCCTCCACAGAAGAGGACCGTCCAGGGTGTTGGTGAGCTCCCCCCGGACCTTTTTCTGTATATAGTGTATATATTTGTAATTAGTTGTAAGCCCTAGCCTTACGACTTCGTCTCCTCCCCTTAAGTATAGATCGTTATAGGGGTTTTTAAGGTATTTTTCCCCCTCGTTCTTACTGCTCCAAGGGGCTGATTCCTGCGATTCCGAAAGGAAACTCTGTATACCATATTGTGCTTTATGATATTTTATAGTTAACAAGACCGCTATTCTCCGAGATTTCAGTCACCTGAACAAGTAGCATCCTTCCATAGCCTGTAAGTTGCGAATTATTGGCAGTTTTCTTTTGTTCTTTGATGCCACCGATCTCAAGAAGGTACCTATACCCACTCAATAAACACTGTTTTAAAAAACAAAAGACATCTGCGTGGCATTGTTGCGATCGTGAGTTCGATTCCGCCTGTGTCTATATATTTTTTTTCCACACTGTATGAACAGTTAGAAAAAAGGTAACGGTAGTAACGTTCATTATTAATTCTTTTAAATGTATAAATACAATTAAAGTTTTTTTAACGTGGGGAAATCTTCAAAAGACACCCCGACACCTACACAGGGCAATCCCCCGGAGAGTGGCCGTGTGATTTTAGTGGATAAAAATCCCACACTACCCTGGCGCCCCCTGGGGATTCCCCTCTGAAGGTGTTGGGGTGTCTCTGGAAGATTTCCCCACGTTAAAAAAAACTTTAATTGTATTTATCCATTTAAAAGAATTAATAATGAACGTTACTACCGTTACCTTTTTTCTCACAGTTCGTCCAGTGTGGAAAAAATAAAGTGTGAAAAGAAATATTATTAAACACAGGCGGATTCAAAACTCAAGACCGCAACAACACCATGCAGACGTCTTACCGAATGCTCCACGGCATATCTTAAATTCACGTTAGCTTTTATGCTTTTTACGGGTACTATGAAATGTTTAATAATTTACATGTAAATATCTCTATTATTAAGGCCCATTGGCTGAAACCTATTTACTTATTTTTGACATAGATCCATCGTGCCAAGGCTCATCAAAATCGATGTTTATCACATGGTGTCCTCCCTTTGTTAGTTGAAGAGTGTGTCTGTTTCTCATTCTTTCTACTTGTATGGCAGTGCTTGTAAATATGATTGCTACTACAATAGCAATATTACTGTTGCACATAGAGTGTTTAATGTCCTTTAACCAATTAATTATGTTATTTACGTTAACATAAACTGATGTCAAGTTTTCCATAGAAATAGATGTGTTTCTACATAACATATTAGGTATTGAAGAAAGTTTGCGCTGTTTTTCTGTAGTGGTCAGTTCAAAATGGTGTCCAAATGTTTTACAACTTTTTGCCAGACCTACATGCATACCGTAGGCGTGATCAGGTATACGCGAAATGCACTAGCGTACGCCGTTATTCGTGGGTGTTTGGTAGTTATAAAAGTTATAAGTGAAGCTCGTTACATTTGTGTCAGAAGTGGGATAGATTAATTTTACACAGACTTTATAGATTGTTCCTTTCTATGGTGAAAATGTTGAGAAGCTCTAAAAGTTGGAAAATCTATATTGTTTTTCTTAATTAGATGCAGGACGAAGTAGGCAAATACGTGTTTAACAGGCTCACCATGTTCAGATCCTCCAGTCTCGTCCGAACACCTTTGACCATTTCCTCGCGCTCTGCATGACTGTGTGGGCAGGGGTACAAAGACGCGTGGAAACCGCTGCAGACTTTCTTGATACGGCTTTTCAATTGCTCTCCTTGGAAAAACGTGGCGAACACCGTTTTGTATAGATTAACGCCCTGAAATAATGCAAGCAAAGCGCACGGAAATATATGTGAATAGAATTGAATTGGTGCTACGATGGGAAAACTCATAGGGCGAAGGTTGCAGTAAGTCAGGGCTGCACAGGGAGCCTTTTTCAGTGCCTAGCGGTGAGCAACCAGCCGCGTGCCGTTACTAAGGGTAGAATCAGTGAGGAGAACCGCAGTAGCATAGTGTAGTAGTGTAAGTATATATCCACAAAATTACCTTTTTACAAAAAGGTACAGAAAAGAGCGCCAAGTATATAATCCCATCGAAAAGAATCCCATTTAAAAACATTGTCGTAAATTAATAATAAATTAATGTTCTATATTTAACTTTACAAAAATAATGATATACAACAGTTGCGCCAATTATCAGAATGGCTATTTATACAAAGGAAAAGTCTCAATGGTACAATGAAAAAATGTATTAAATAATATTAAGCAGATATATTTTTATAAATATTTTATTCAAAATACTTGGCGCTGCGAAACCGAAGAAATGCTAATTGTCATAGTATTAATAATTTACAATAACTCCTTTACAATCTAAAATGCATAATATACATATACATACTAGAAACGCAGTCAGATTTATTCTACATATATTTAATATTTAATTCTAATATCATACGTAGCATATGCACACGCACACGTACACGACGCACGCACAAGAAAGAGAAAACAAGATTAATGCAATTTAAACATATTTATTCAGTTTAGCAACACCAATTCGGACCGCAGCGCCAAGTATTTTGAATAAAATATTTATTCGTATTAAAATATTTATTTGTATAAAAATATATCTGCTTAATATTATTTAATACATTTTTTCATTGTACCACTGAGATGTTTCCTTTGTATAAATAGCCATTGTGATAATTGGCGCAACTGTTGTACATCATTATTTTTGTAAAGTTGAATATAGAACATTAATATAATATTAATTTATGACAATGTTTTTAAATGGGATTCTTTTCGATGGAATTATATACTAGGCGCTCTTTTTTGTACCTTTTTGTAAAATATACTTACGCTACGCGCCTACGAGCCCGCACCTACACTACTGCAGTTCTCCTCACTGATTCTATCTTCAGTAACGGCGTACGGCTGGTTGCTCGCCGCTAGGCGCTGAAAATGGCTTCCTGTGCAGCCCTGCAGTAAGTGATGCACAATGAAGTTCGTTTTTCAATCAGCTAAGTCGAAGTAAACGATTCTTTTAAGATGGAGCAAAGGAGAATATGGACTAACTGTAGCTGGATCTTCTAATGGCCTTTCCAGTTCAGCTTGACGTAGAAATACATTCCCTCGGGATATCCGCCATAGCATTCTCTCGAAAGCTGGCACTCGTTCTCGGTTTATTACACCAGCGACGAATCTGAAAGAAACATTCCATCGAATGAAAGAAAAAATTGGAATGAATATTCCTGAGAATATTGTGTTCTCTTTACTTCATACTCCTTGATGTTCGAGCGTATGGTGTGTTTCATTTTAAGAGCCTTCTTTTAAATATTTAAGCTGTTATATAATAATTTGTAACTCGGTTTATAAAAACTTTACTTGATTTTTTTGCACACAATTTGTTAAGTTATGGATAAAATTTGTAACTTCGTTTCAAGGAGTTTGCACTAATGTTTTGCTTCTCACTACAGTACCGTATTTTGTTTAAGATAACTTTTCATTGATACGGGATAATTGATAAAGATAGTATATTCTGTTTTCTAGTGTATTAAAATTTCATAGCAAAATCACGTTTCTTACATGATATAAGAAACTAAGAGGAATCGCATTGCATACTGTCAGACACACTTGCCTCAAACACAGCAGGAAACGTATATGTGTACCTCTGCGACCTTTGGTAGGGGAGACCGGGGCTAGTTGACTAATTTTTAACATTTCTAATTTATATAAATAGTTCATTGGAATTTTGTTGACTTGTTGCACACCAAAAGTTTACAAATTTCATTACGTATACAGGCTTAATTTTGAAAATTGTTTTAATTGAGTCTAGGTCGTAGTTTTTATTATATTTAGAGTAGTGAGACGAATAAGTCAACAAACCCCGGCTGTGGGGTTAGTTGACAAATATGATGGGGTTAGTTGACTTGACATTTACTTTTCAGTTTTAACCCTTTGCCTGCGGAAGGCGTATATGTATGCTGTCACAGTTCCATCAATATTTATACCAAAAAACATATATACGCAGCCAATTCCTTCAATATAGTATAAGAAAGGCGTACATATATATGCTACGACCAATGAATTTTTTATATTTTTTTTCACTCCTTCACACTGTTATTTTTTTTATTAAGTATCATGGTGTTAGATACTGTAATTATTTTCTACTTGTTTGTTATGGTCTATTTGGAAGGCCTGAGAGTTTGAAGGGAGGGTAGGGTGTAAAACTGGTAGGGGTGAGTTTGGAGAGATTCGTGGTAGGGGAAATGGAATTGAGCAGCTAAACTCTTTGCCTCGACTGCATCCTGAGGATAGAAAGTGCAATTTTTAGTGGTATTCCTCTGCTTAGTCAAGTAACCCCGTCCGACATTGTCAACATGTTAAGGGTCGTACGAACAAAACCTCCACGCACCGGATAAAATAAAATACCCTAAATTATAGTCAATGTTTCCACAAAATATTCATGAAAAAACATCAAGCAATATTTACAAGGGGAGGACACTATGTGGTAGACACCGATTTTGATCAGCCTTAGCACGATGGATCTATGACGAAAATGAGTAAACAGGTGTCCGAGCGTTTCTGCCAATGGGGCTTAATAATAGAGATATTTACATGGAAATTATTAGAAATTTCATAATGGCCGTGGGGTTTTAGTGGGTAGAAATCCCACACTACCCTGGCGCCCGTGGGAGATTCCCTTCTGGAGACGTCGGGATGCCTTTTGAAGATCTCTCCACGTTAAAAAAACTTTATAATTTTTTTTTATAAATTATATTTTTTATAAATTATTTTTTTTATAAATTTTTTTTCTAACTTGCGGAAATTTTCAAAAGGCACCACGACTCCTTCAGAGGGGAATCCCCCGGGGACGCCAGAGTAGTGTGGGATTTTTACCCATTTAAACCCCACGGCCACTATGAAATTTTAAATAATTTCCATGTAAATATATCTATTTTTAAGCCCCATTGGCAGAAACGCTCGGACACATATTTACTTATTTTCGACCTAGATCCATCGTGCCAAGGCTCATCAAAATCGGTGTCTACCACATGGTGGCATCCCTTTGTTAGTGGACAAAAATTCATAAATAGTCGAAATGAAAATATTTACTTCCCGCTGTCCTTTTTAGATTTTTCATTCTCACTGATAGAACACGCAAGTTTTTGTCACGGTGGCACATGAATGGCAGCATAATTTATAACATAATACAACAATTAAAGAGAATTAGTCAACCAACCCCGTTAGTCAACTAGCCCCGGTCTCCCCTACATGTATTATTTTAAAAATTATTTTCAGTTAAAGTCATTTCGATTAATAAAAATTGTATAAACAAATCAGTAACAAATTTAAAAAGAAACACAATGTTAATAGTTTCATTTAAGATTAATTTACCTCTCTTTGCACATTTAAAAGAAATATCAAACTTTTCAAACATCTCAGAAATTAAGGGGTTATACCTTACCTAGTCAGGCGGCCCAAAAGAGGCGAATATTTGTGAATTTTTTTTTGAAGAAGCGGAAGCGTATATTGTTACAAAACTTTTTGCGCTTAAAATAGCAACATTTAAAGAACATTTGGTAATTTTTTGGTAGAAAAATATTTATGTTTATAATAAAGTAACAACCGACATCCAAGAAGCATTTTTAAAAGATTTTCAAAAAACAAAAAAGATTTCGTTAGTATATTAATGTATCCTCAGGTTGAGGGAGAGAATTTTCCGAAATATTAATTTAAAACAAAATGGCGGCTATTTAAAGTTGAAATCATGATTTTTTCCTGCAAAAATCACGCGAAAAAAATCAGGATTTCAACTTTAAATAGCCGCCTCTTTCTTTTAAATTAATATTTCGGAAAATTCTCTCCGTCAGCCTGAGGATACATTAATATACTAACGAAATCTTTTTTGTTTCTTGATTTTAGATGATCTGGTTCGAATGGCAGTGCTCACCGCAAAACCAAATTTTAAAAAATGCTTCTTGGACATCGGTTGTTACTTTATTATAAACGTAAGTATTTTTCCACGAAAAAATTACCAACTGTTCTTTAAATGTTGCTCTTTTAAGCGCAAAAAGTTCTGTAAGAATATACGCTTCCGTTTCTTCAAAAAAAATTCACAAATGTTCGCCTCTTTTCGGCCGCCTGACTAGGTATAACCCCTTAAAAGAAATACTAACATTTGATAGACGAGATTATAGCAGTGTATATTTAGTGAAACACTGTATATCTACCGTTTCGTAATCTCATTTGCAAGTAATCTTTTAAACCAAGCCTTTCACTTATGCAATTCAGTAGCCATTCGTAACCGTGTTCGTTAAAATGAGAAAAAATATGGAATAGAAACTAAAGCCAGTCAGATCAATTCTCGCGAGAAAGCGTTAATCGCGATAATCGCGTTAAGTGTAGCGATCGGGAGCGCGAACGCGGAAGAATGAAGATCAATTGATTTGTAGGTACGTCGCGGCAAGGATAATAATAACAATACTAACATGCCCTCGGTACATCCACTTATACAAGCAATGCAAAGATGAAAAGAAGCGAAGGGAAGCAAGAAAAACTTTGACAAGACAGTGGTGTAAAGAATGAGATTCTGCGATGAAAATTTAACACTTGCCAGTTACTACCCATATTCAAAGTGCGATAGATAAAAAAGATACAGATACTTCCCGATGGAAAGTATTTTTAATGGTCTACTAGAGGTGTACTAGTGTACGCTAGTGTGTATTGCCAGTGAAGACATACTCGAGACGTCCCCGACTCGGCGCGCCCGAACTCGGTGCCTCTTCGTTAATTAGAGTCCTGGTGATCGAGTCATTGGCCTCTTCCTGTTGATATAGAAGAAGATGATACGAATCTTGATTCTCCGAGAGAACGGTAACATCGATTATACGAAGGACAACGCGACGCTACCAGCAAAAGCTGCTCAACTACTTTAGGTACCTCCATGAAAAACACTTGGGTCTTCTCGAGCACGTGCCGCAGTTCCGTCAGCTCGAGATAGTTACTCTTCAGGTTCACCGCGTTTTGGCTCAGCTCTAGTATGTCGTTGCTCATCTTCTCGAGATTCGCCTGAAAGGACACGCAATTGCTTCAAATTACCTCCTGCTTTATACGGTATCATATTCGCAGAATAAAAGTATCAGGGAACCTAAGTAAATGGTAAAAACTATTCTTTTTAAATATCTAAGCCAATCTCATCCAAAACTACGTTATAATATTATCCATTACGTTTCAGTCGTACTACATTAGGAAAATACGAATATCTAGGCCACCAGT
The DNA here is from genome assembly GCF_050908995.1 of Andrena cerasifolii. Lineage (NCBI taxonomy): Eukaryota > Metazoa > Arthropoda > Insecta > Hymenoptera > Andrenidae > Andrena > Andrena cerasifolii. Next base: position 2,296,188 of record NC_135118.1, read on the forward strand.
ACAAAATCCACTCTGATTGATTATTCTGAGAATTTTATGAACAAAGCTTTATTATGGATCGAAATAGACCCCGTATTCGCCGTTCAGGGGTTAATCCTGAAAAGGGGACATTTGTTGTTGCTGTTATAAAAATATAAAAGGATAGATTTGTTTTTCAATTACAAGGGGATTGCTGTTAGAGTTATTTGTATCGGTGCATAGTACCTAATTACCTAAGTAATTTTGTCAATTAACCCTATTGGTAATTCCATTCTATATACCATGTTAAAATATCGCAATTTTATTGTGTCCCTGTTAGCTCTTTGGTCTAATATAATAATAGAGAACAAACAATCGATCTTTCTTTTTTTAATTTTTTCTTGTAGTTTAGGGTTTCAAAACTACACTTTCCAAATATTATGTAAATATTCAATGAATTCGTGAAAATATAGCCCTTTGAGTGGTTGTGCATTCCCTGTATCTGACATTTATTTTCACAAAAAAGGGATACCTTTGATTTGACGAATTCCTCAATTTTTTTTATCACATTGATTAATATGTTAAAGATAAATATAGGGTTAGCGTTTTATCCTGCAACCCGCGCTCGCGCGAACTTGTAAAATGGCAACACCGCTTCACGGACGCATTCCACTACAACCACGCACCGGCCCAGCGGAGAGCCGCCGGCGACCGCTGGACGGCAGTGATGCCCGAGCTCCGAAAATTTTAGGATAGTCTCTTTCAAATTAACGTCGCAAAGAGCTATTTGGAATTTCCCGGCCTAGGTAATCGAGCCGCGCGCTCCGCTTTTATGATCGGTTTACCACTGGCACCCCAGATTACTGTAATGAGGTTTGAAAATAATGTCGACTGATCTCGTACCCATCTGAAAAAATTTTAGCCACGACAGGGTTGACCGCGGCGCTATAAAAGCCACAATAATGGCGCATCATTCCAAAAAATGACATTAACGGAAGCCGGTATAGACGTGGCGTTAGTAGTTAAAAGGTTAAAACATTCAGACACAAAAGTTCTAGAAAAAAATTCAAACACACGTTCCATTAGTTACCCCTTGCGTCAAACCTATGGATGCGCTGCATTAAGGATAAAATCATAAAAAAAGAAAACCAGAACAATACAGGGTCAGCGTTTTATCCTGCAACCCGCGCTCGCGCGAACAGGTAAAATGGCAACAGCGCCTCGCGAACGCATTCCACTACAACCATGCACCGTCCCAGCGTTCAGAGAGCTGCCAGCGACCGCTGGACAGCAGTGATGCCCGAGCTTCAAGAATTTTGGGATGGTCTCTTTCAAATTAACGTCGCAAAGAGCTATTCAGAATTTCCCGGCCCGGGTTGAAAAATTTGGGGCCTTTTTCGCATAACCTTTGAACTATAAAAGATATCGGAATGCAATTTGCGCCGAAAAATGAGAAAAAATTATTCCCTCTCAATGATGAATAATTTAACATATTTTAACATACATTTACTTAATTTTTTTCTATCAATTTTTTAACCATAATTGTTGTGAAAAGCTTTTGCAATCCGTTTATTTGATACTGTATTTTAATGCTCTTTTTAAAATTCATGGTGTTGATAAACAATAGGCTAGCCGCTAGTTGTTTCTGTATCATTACTTTCATAAATCGGGAAATTAAATTTTTCTTCAATTATATGTTAGTTCTGCCAAGCTCAGAATCTATTGTTCTGGTTTTCTTTTCTTTTATAATTTTATCCTTAATGGAGTGCATGCATAGATCGGATTATACGGGTAACTAATAGGACGTGTCTTTGATTGTACCGGAGCGGTGTTTGAATTATTTTCTACAATTTTTGTGTCTGAATGTTTTAACCTTTTAGCTACTCAACGCCACGACTATACCGGCTCCCGTTAATGTCATTTTTTGGAACTATGCGCCATTATTGAGGCTTTTACACGCAGGTGGCGAAAAATCTCTCCGTACAAGGGTATAGCGCCGCGGTCCAGCGGTCGCTGGCAGCTCTCCGCTGGGCCGGTGCATGGTTGTAGTGGAAAGCGTCCGTGAGGCGCTGTTGCCATTTTACCTGTTCGCGCGAGCGCGGGTTGCAGGATGAAACGCTGACCCCGTAGATTGTGAGGTCTGCAAAACTAACATATAATTGAATAAAAATTTAATTTCTCAATTTCTGAAAGTAATGATACAGAAAAACAACTAGCCTATTGTTTATCAACGCCACGAATTTTAAAAACAGAATTAAATACAGTATCAAATAAACAGTTTGCAAAAGCTTTTTACAACAATTATGGTTAAAAAATTGACAAACAAAATTAAATTATTAATAGTCCCTCTAATAGAATTTTGGTTTTTCTGTTTCTCTATGATTGGACTATTATTACATATAATAACTTCTTAATTTATGTAACTGTTTGGTTTTTGACACCTATGAGGGATGTATTTATCAGCAAATAAATAATAATAAAGATATCAGGCATTGTTGGCGTGAATTAATAGAGTTTCGTTTTTTCAAAAACATTTTAATTTGTCAACGGTTATTCGCTTTGACGTTGTTCGGGGGACCTTTGGCATACTGTTTGGACGTTCTTGCCTGATTTAACACTGTTCACCTCAGTCACCAGTCAGCGGACTCGAGATTCGCATGTCCAACTACGAACGCGACATTTCCACAATCTTTTAAATACAAAAGTTCATTTAATATCAATTTTTATTTCCACTTTTTAAAAAATAAATTTTAACTTTCCTTGAAAATGGTCAGAATTATTGACCGAAACGTTGGAAACTGTTAAAAAAAATGTTTCAAAATTGCAATTAGTTTTTGTTTAAATATTCGAAGGACCGAACCAGTGCGCCGAAACAACATTCTTTTAATTGGAACGATTTATGCGGGCGAAATTCAAATTATTTTATTTAAAATTAAATTATCCATCATTAAGAGGAAATAATTGTAACTCATTTTTCGGCGCAAATTGCATTCCAATATCTTTTATAGTTCAAAAGTTATACGAAAAAGGCCCCAAAATTTTCAACCCGGGCCGGGAAATTCCGAATAGCTCTTTGCAACGTTAATTTGAAAAAGACCATCCTAAAATTTTCGGAGCTCGGATATCACTGCTGTCCAGCGGTCGCCGGCATCTCTCCGAACGCCGGGACGGTGCATGGTTGTAGTGGAATGCGTCCGTGAGGCGGTGTTGCCATTTTACCTGTTCGCGCGAGCGCGGGTTGCAGGATGAAACGCTGACCCTGTACTTATTAAGGGGGGAACCTGGTTTAAGACGCTGAAAACACGGTGACTTTTAAGAATTATTTCCTCAAGAAATATAAAGCGAATGTTTCCAAAACTTTAAGGGTGTTTTACTGTATATTCAGACAACAAGAAAACTTTTTTTTTATTCAAGAATAATTCATTTAAAATTGTCTTATTGGTATATCTTCGTAGCGCCGCGCCGCCGGAGTTGTCAAATTGTGTACATCCTAGCGGATCCAATTTTTGCCCGAAACAAAAAAGCCGAAGTTTTTCTTAATTAACATGAATTTATATCGTCGATGTATTAAAAAAAATAAGAAAAAAGTGTAAAATTGACAAAGTTATGGGACTTTAACGAAAAAGTTACGATTTTGACGAAAAAATTTCGACGTTTTTATGCAAAAAAAAATAGGTTTAATTTAATTAAAAAAGCCGAAGTTTTTTTTAATTAACATGAATTTATATCGTCGATGTATTAAAAAAAAATTAAGAAAAAAGTGTAAAATTTACAAAGTATGGGACTTTAAGGAAAAAGTTACGATTTTGACGAAAAAATTTCGACGTTTTTATGCCAAAAAAAATAGGTTTAATTTAATTGCTGCATAAATGTTTTTCATTCATCGACGATGGATGGTCCAGTATGTAACTAAAAAGCCCCGGGTGAAGTCAATCGGTCAAATAAATTTCTCTCTATCGTGTACACAATTTAAAAAAAAACGTGGTTTCGAGAAAAACGCGTTTAAAGTTTTCTGCGCGACACGCATCTGTTACGTCAGCTGTATTTACAAAGCTACTGCGAATTTCTGTCTGTACCTTTGGGAATACATTCTCCATGCGTATTACTATCGATTAAAAAAATTAAAAAAGGAATCGATCTTTTTAGCTTCCTAAACCAGGTACCCCCCTTAATTCTCAGTGTTTTTTGCGAACCGCAATTAAGGGGTCATGCTCAGTCAGGAGGCCGAAAAAAGGGTGGTCTTTGGAAATTTTTTTCTCAAAAGCTATAACCCATTTCTCAAAAAATCTTTTTTCATTTTAAGCATTGCATCTAGTACAGTGCATCGTAATTTTTTTATTTAAAAATATTTATCAATAACTAAGTTATTGTCCACCACTGGAAGGTTCTCTAAAAATTAAGGCCTTCTTGCGGTGACCACTGCTGCTCGAAAGTCAATCGTCTAAAATAAAAAATTCAAAAGAATTTACTTATTATATTATATTATCTAGTATTTGAACGAATGATTTTTATAAAAATTAAAACTTTTACTTTAAACATCAGCCATTTTTTCCCAAATCAATATTTCGAAAAATCCTTCGTTCAAGTACTAGATAATATAATATAATAAGTAAATTCTTTTGAATTTTTATTTTAGATGATCGACTTTCGAGCAGCAATGCTCACCGCAGAAGATTGATAAATATTTTTAAATAAAAAAATTACGATGCACGGTACTAACTGCAATCCTTAAAAGGAAAAAAGATTTTTCGAGAAATGTGTTATAGCTTTTGAGTAAAAAATTTCCAAATACCACCCTTTTCGGTCTCCTGACTGAGCCTGACCCCTTAAGACACTGCAGGGAAAGAAAACTGACGAAATGACATTTCCCAAACTCCTGAACAGATATCTTAAAAACTATCATAATTAATCATTCGGCTCGAGCTAGATCGAATGAAAATATACAGTTTTAGTCCATACTAGCATTAGCTTAATATACCGCGATCTTGTCACCTATATTAAATTTCTTATTTAGGTATTACAAGTGTCTTCCGACGTATTTTTATAACAACTCGAAAATAGAAGATAATGTAGGGACGCAGAAGAAACTTCAAAAGAATATTTCTTCTCTGTATAGATCTGCCTTGCAGAACAAAGAACTGAGCGCTGAAGCATTTCATGATACTCTGTTTTCATAATTCAGATGACAATGGACTACATACTTCGGCTACTAATGTAACCTAATAAGGAAGTGAAGCAGACAAGAATTCTGCCGTACTATTGAAAAAGATATCCATTGACATGGTTAGCTAACGAAGGCCACAAAGAGAAACTTTACCTCGAGGTCTATAATTGCACGCGGATTCGGTGCCCGTGGTAGTTCGGCGAGGTTGTCGGCGATAGGCACCCCGTCTTTTCTCACTTCCGCCTCGATGTACCGAATCTTTCGTTCCATCTCGTCGCATCGTCGGACTTCGTTCACGAACTTTCGTTGGAAGTAATTGACGTCGGCGTTCAGCTAGAAAGGGAGCCATAGTTAATAACATTACAATTGCGCGAAGTTCAACGACGCTGTTAACCCTTCGTGGTCACACCTTCTTGTAATCACAAAAAAAAGTTCACTGCAACCCAGCGTTATTTTTGAGTTACCACTTTCGTATTTTTGAATCTTTTAACTTTTGAGTTATAATTGTACTTTCGTAATACTCGTACAATCGTGCTCTTGTAGTCTTTTTCTAGAAATATAAATTTTGATATGATGAAATTTGCAGTTGAAAAAGAGCGACTTTTCACGGTTGTGGGGAAAAAATGATTTTTTTCGTGATAAATCCCCTTTGGAAGTCGTAAAGTCGAAAATTGATCTTGGGGTGCGATACACCCCGTGTGACCACGAAGGGTTAAATTATCGTCTATAAGTATTTGTTTTTCTTATACTTGCAAATTAAACTCGGCGATAAATTTTCAATCCTCCCTCGTTAATTTAAGGGATTCCGCCCAGTCAGGAGGCCGAAAAAGGTGTGATATTTGGGATTTTTTTCACAGAAACTATAAAACTTTATTCAAGAAACTTTTTTTTTTGTTTGGAAGATAGTACATTTAGCTATGTCTCCAAATTTTGGCATTAAAAAATATTTATTAATAACAAAGGTATTTACAATTTCCTAGATGCCCTGTTCGAAAGAGGGGTTTGCGGTGACGATTGTGGCCGAAAATCGACATTTTACGTTTGAACATTTGCCATTTTGTCCGAAATGAATATTTCGAAAAACCCTTCGTCCAAGGACTAGGTAATTTAATATATTAACTAATTTTTTTTGAATTTTCGATTTTAGATAATCCACTTCCGAGTAATCGTGGTCCCCGCAAACCCCTTTTTTCGAACAAGACATGTAGGAGATTGTAAATAACTTTGTGATTAATAAATATTGTGTACTGCCAAAATTTAGAGACATAGCTAAATGTACTACCTTTCAAAGAAAAAAAAAGTTTTTTGAATAAAGTTTTATAGTTTCTGTGAAAAAAATTCCAAAAATCACAGCATTTTCGGCCTCCTGACTGACCCCTTAAACATTTTAAACTACCGAAGCATGTACCCTCGAACCATTGATTTAATTCAGTTATTTTATATTAACAGTAATACTAGTTAGTGAACTACTATGCCCATAGTTTTATAAAACAATATTTGCCTATTTGTAAGTCAGACTTTACGAGATCACGTTTCGTATAGGTATACCAAGCAATTGTAAAGTTTTTAGCCGGGGTGAAGTGGAGTGTCCAACCACTAAGGGCTTCTTTATACTCGACACTTTTGTGGCTCGCGCCTAGTTTTCCGTCAGGCGTAAAAGTGCTTCGTGTAAAAAGACCCTAAGAGACCAGATCTTCGAAGTGGTATTTAAACTTCGGGACAAGAACTGAGAAACTTTTGGACCTAAACTTCAACATCCCCCATCGTTTATCTCATCAAAAGTAATCTCAATGTTTCGTATTTTTCTCATCAACAGTTCTTATGCTATACTTTTACAAAGCATACATATGTAGAATGCCATTTCAAACCTTCCACATAAACATTTCCAAAACTATAAACAGTAGGTATTAGAAAGAACGTTTCATCTGAGAATTTCTTCCAGTACCTACTAATTCTGCAGACGTTCGCGTAGAAACATTGAACCGTCGAATAAAGTTACTCTATGTAACTGTAGCTTAACGAACGTTCATTCCTCTAGAAACTGTACTAAGAAAGGAAGTTCGGCAACTCGAAAATCCCAAAAAATCTGAAACATTGCAGGAATGTAGGTGCTAATAGCGTAACTATTTTTAGATTCGCCAGTAGAACGGTCGTAAGGGTGAAAACACCCCCGCGAAAAAATGGTAAGTTTTCAGATTATCCTGAGTATCTATGAAACTGTAAAAGATATCCAACAGAAGTTAAATTCAAAGATCTATGGTTTTTTATGTCCTAAAAAGCGGCGACAAAGAATTTGTGAAAACATTATTTTTTTCGAAATTCCTCCCCGCCACCCCTTTTTTCGACAATTCTTTATCACCATATTATAGTCTATCGAAAGCCACCAAACTTTGAGTTGAACTATTTTTCGATATCTTTTACGGTTTCGCTTTTATTGGCGAATCCAAAAATAGTTAAATTATCAGCATCCCCTGAGCTACACTCCTGCAAAGTTTCAGATTTTTCTGAATTTTCGAATTGCCAAACTTCCCTTGAAAGTGTTTCAGCTGCTCTAAAATCTAGTACGAGGAGATTCGGCTACACCCATGTCATCGGGATCTGTTTGGGCATGCGCATTGAACACCCCACTGTCGCTCGGTATACCTATACCCGATTAGACGCAAGTGATGCGCAACAGGTCGACGCCTTCTAACACTTGCAGCGACAGCTTCGAATAATCAGCAGCGCGGCAAAGGTTGCTAGTGGAATGCAATGACCAAACATTACGTTCAGCTCAACTTACATCACGAAATTGCACCGTACCGGTTTCTCCGAGTTCAGAGACGGAAAGGTAGGCCGCCTCTGGCTGAATGAACAGCTGGCAGAGGGCCATCTCCTCGCTCCTGAACATCGCCCCCATGTTGAAGGCGATTTACGTTTTGCCCTGCAATAAAAAGAAACACACTTTTATCGGCATGAAACTGTTAAAATGGGCGAAGAGATATTTCTTATTTAGAAGAATAAATTTTCCATTTTTGACCATTGCAATCGTACAGAGCGAATGCGAGAGCAACGGGAGGTTCTACCTAAAGTTTGTAGGATGCGAAACACAATTTCTTGTTACTTTCGCAGATGTATAGATAATAATAATAATAATAATGTCTTCATTGCATTCCCATCTGCATACAATTAAAAAAAAAAAAAAAAAAAAAAAAATATATAAGAACAATGTTAGTGTAATATGAGCCTAATTGTACAATGAGATGTGGCTAATGGGTGAGATTCAGTCGATTTGCTGCTCTAAAATCTAACTCAAAGAATAATAACAATATACCTATACTATGATAATGTCATTTAAGAAGGAACCCGTTTCGCGCATGTAGAACGAGCTCATTGGCTCCGAAAGAGCGTTGGTGGGGGTACAGCCAATAGTGGCTCCTCCCGGCACCAATGAGCGTCAACCTGCGCAGAACCGGACTAAACTCGTCGGTCGGCAGGTTCCTTCTTAAATGACATGGAGTATACTAATAATAATGAAAGGAGAATATAAATACTAATAAGTACAAAATACAAAAACCGAAGCATTTGTAGTACAAATTTTTGGAAAACGATCGTTGCAGAAAATTTGAAGAATGTTACGATTTTTAAAAAGTTTAAAATATTTAAGTGTTTTTCAATACTTATTAATAGAATAATTTGTTGACTAACTATGGAAGAATTTATGTTTCTGAAATACGCGTTCGTTTTGATTATTTTCCTACTAGGATTATCTTTAAGAAATACTTGAATAGCAGATAAAACAGATCGTGTAAGAATGAAACCAGACGTTTGTTTTGAACGAGTAACGTAAACTGAATACCGACTCCACGGAATTGTTAGTACCACGAGAATCTTTTCTCGAGATCTCTTCGAAAAGAATATTCAACGGCAACATTTGTTAGGAATGTATCTGCAGGATGTTGCAACATTATTCTACGAACATTTTACCTCCACCTAAATTGACGATTTAAGGGGGAAGCCCTGTTTAGGACGCTAGAAATAAGGTTATCCTTGGGAATTTTTTTCTACGAAACTGTTGAACGGATCTTTTCCAAACTTTCAGGGTATTTTAATTCACATTCAAGCAATAAAATTGAATTTTTTCGTTACAAAGTGTTCGCTAGAAATGGAGATATAGGAACACGTTCGTTAGGACTCGCGCGCCGGAGTTGCAAATTTGCGATTGTAATGGTGGCCCCAATTTTTCCCTAAAATAAAAAAAACCTTGGTTTTTAAAAAAATTCCTAAGAATCACCTTATTCCTAGCGGCCCAAATAGGGCTCCCCCCTTAAAGTCTACGCATACATATCAGTTCCGTGACGGTCAGTGTCAGTAGTCTCTTTGTGCCAGTGCCGGTAACTGACACGGAAAATGTGAATCGCTCCATTCCATACACAGTCCAGTGAAATTAGGATCTGTCTTCGGAATAAATCCCACCAAGCTAAATATTGGTATGGGCCTTTATTAGGTCGTTTTAAACAATTAGTCAAAAGTCAATATGTTCAAAGAGGGTTGAAAAAAATAACAGTTTTTCACGAATATCTCGTTACCTAGCAGTTTTGCGACGAAAATAGTTACTATACAATTTATAGCCTAGAAAATTCTCTACAAAAAAGGTGCTATGAGATTTTTTCGTAGGAGTAACGAGAACGTCAGCATCGTCTTGACCGTGTTTCACGTTGATGTTGGCTTCTATTCACACTACACGTGCTACATCCATTGATGCTGACGTTCTCATTACTCCTACGAAAAAAACTTATAGCACCTTTTTTGTAGATAATTTCCTAAGCTATAAATTGTATACTAACTATTTTCGTCGCAAAACTGCTAGATAACGAGATATTCGCGAAAAACAGTTACTTTTTCAACCCTCCAAATAAAGGCCCATACCAAAATTTAGCTTGGTGGGAATTATTCCGTGCATTGAGCAGATTTCCGTCTAATTTCACTGGGCTATACAGGGAAACGATATTTGAGGGCAAAAACGGACCAACCCTCATTTTTTCCGAAACTGAGTTAGTAGCAATAACGTATTCCAATAGGCTGTACTAATCATAAAAATTAGAAAAAAAATATTTTTTGTCAGTGGGAGTTAGTCCGCTTTTGCTCTGAACGCCTCATTTCTTAACCACTGGCATTAGCAGCACTGATCCATCTCGTCACGGAGCTGATAATTATCTATGCGTAGACCTTTATGATTAGCAATTAACAGTGTGTTAACAAACCCCGATACGAGATAAGGGGATTAATTCCTGGAAACACTCTTAGTACTAGAGCATCCACGTGATGACATTCAAGATATTTGCGAAGCAGATTTCGACATATTTTATAATGATCTTACAGCGCTGTGTATGTCTTTGACACCACTCGTTTATATTCGCTGCGAATCCGAGACCCAAGATAATTAATTGTGTGCAGATACTCCAGAACCCCCGTGCATAACATCCTTTGTCGCGGGGCAAAGAAACTTGAGATCGATAGAAAATTGGTCGCTATAGTTTGCGCAGTGGTGAACGATAGTCGAGCTTATTATCAAATATGTAGATAAGCCGATGAAATGTTCCATACGGCTTTGCAACAAATCGCGATCTTATCGCGGAACGATAATAACAACTGTATCGTATAACAATCAGAGCTTTGCGACACAGTTGATACTTTGTATTTTACGAATAAGTGGTCTGGAAAATAGCGATTAGCAATCTCTGTAAAGTGTGTTGACTTTTACAACAATTCGCAGTACAAAAGTTATTTTGAAGTTGAAAGCATAGTTGTTATGGAAGGTTACAATATTCTTTCGAAGAGGTAGTAAGTGCTCGCTGATGAATCTAGAGAGTTTTAAGTTTTTCTAGACAAAGTTGGACATTAACTAAATAAAAAATATTTAAATAACCGATGAAATAAAGTTATTTCTTTTATTCGTCGAATATTTTTTTTTTAACTTTTATTCGATATTCGAAATATTATTTAAATACAAATTTTGCTCGGATACGATTCTAGAGAACCTATAAGGGATACATGATTTATAAGATCTATATAATCTAGGGGAGAATTTAAATACATTTTTCGAAAATTTATACTAAACTCTTTTCGAAAACCTACAACTGTGAAAAACTTCACAGATGAATTCCGATAAAATTTTAGATTTTATTTATAGTGAGGTATTTAAAAAACTTGGGTGGGTCAAGTTGCGTTCCAGGGGATCTACACTGTAGATTCTACAGGATCTATATCGTCTGCAGGATAATCCAAATACTTATATTCCTTTAAAAATGGCACCAATATTTTTTTGGAAACCTAAAACGTACTCACAAAGGAATCTAAAGTTTTAAATACAGTGTAGTGTACCAGAAACCATTATCATCTACACTATCTATAGGATCTATATGATCTAGAGGAGAATCCAAATACAGCTACTTTTAAAAATTACCCCAATTTTTTTCCGAAAAGCTAGAAGGTACATTTAAATCTACAGATGAAAATTTGATTGCAAAGTGGTATATCACAGACCATCATCATCATCAAAAAGGTCTACAGAATCTTTACGGTTCTGTTCCAATATCTAGGGTAAAACTGAAATAATTGTAAATTCTTTGAAGGCGGGAACTTTATAAATGACTAAAATAAAGCTTGATTTTTGGAATTTTTTTTCAAAGAATTTGTTTATTCTAAGCTTTTGAAATTTTCAGGATGACTTAATACATGTTTAAAAAAGTAAACAACAATTTTCCATAATCAAAAATAGTCAAAATACCCATTTCGATTCATGAAAGCAGTTCTCAGCGGCCACGGCGTCAAAGATACAAATTGGCGTGCAGCATAACTCAAAAAATATTTAAGCAATCGACTTCTCCCAGTGCGTAGATATAGAAAATTAAATTCTCCTCCAGATGAGCCTATAAGTCTATCTATATTATTAAATTATATAATATCTATTGCACTTTGAAGACTGAAGTTTTATTAATCAAGCACTTTTTATTCTAACAGGTTCATCAGTAGCGCAATCTTATTTAAAAAATAAAATTTTTGTGTCCTTTTGTTTCAGCCAACTACAGTGGATGGTACGCTGCACGCCAATTTATACATTTAGCGCCCTGTCCGTTGGGAACTGCTTCAAGAATCGACATACATAGTCTATTTTTTATTATGTAAAAATCTAATTTTCACTACTTTAAATATGTACCAAGTCATCCCGAAAGCTTCAACAATTTAAAATAAATAAGTTCTTTGAAAGAAATTTAAAAAAATCAGTCTTTACTTCAGTCACCTCTGCGAACTTCCCCGCTTTAAGGGGTTATGCCTACCTGCAAGGTCTGAAAACACAAGTATTTTCGGGATTTTTTTTAAAACACTCGAAGACTTTTTCTTTAAATAAACCTTCGTGTATTCGAAAGTGTACATGTTAAACTACTTGTGGTAATTTTTGCGATGGAAAATATACAGAAATAAAAAAAAATATTAGCGATCTCTCGGCAGCGATTTTTTTGTCAGTAGTTTGCGGTGAACATTCTAATTCTGACCTGGTTCATCTGAAATAAAAAATTCGCGGGAATTTAGTTAGTATATTGGATTATCTTGTCCTTAATCGTTTATTATCCCAAGATATTAATTTGCTACAAAATGGCAACTTCTCATAGCAAAAGTATCGATTTTCACCACAGAATCGCGCTCATGTTTCATCATTTTCCATCTGTAAAACAACAACTACCCAACGCAAATAAAAAACCCACGATTAAGAACAAGCTAATCTAATATACTGACTAAATTTGGTGGAATTTTTTATTTCTGATGAACCAGGTCGTAGCTACAGTGATCACCGTAATAAAAAAAGCGCTGTCGGGAGATCGCTTATAATTCCATTATTTATTTAGTTACCGCATTGCAAAAAAAACTACAAGAACTTTAAAACATATACTTTCGAATATACCACCGTTAATTTAAAAAACAGTCTTCAAAAAGAAGAAAAAAAATCCCGAATATTCTTGCGTTTTCAGACCTTGCAGGTAGGCACAACCCCTTAAGGGGGGAGCCTGGTGTAGCGGATCGAAGAAATCGATTTTTTTTTGTTGCATAAATCAATAGTTGAACATCATTACAATATGTTCCCAAAGCAGCAAAACGAAATTCGAAAAATTAAAGCGGATATAACCGATTTTGAAACGACAGTTTTACACTTTGCGGGCAATGTAACTAAAAAAATATTCAACCAATCGACTTGGCCTTGTGCACGGATATTTGTGAACATTTTCTTCATAGTACTAAGTTATTAGTATAATGATATTGTTTAAATAAATAACTTTTTTTTAGACATTTAAGGCAAAATTTCGTTGGAAACAGTGAACTTTTGATTCAAGAGGCCGCCATTTGTTCATTTTGCATCTTTTAAGTTTCAAATTTCTTCATTCTGTGCGTACACTCATAAACTAAAAGAAAATTGTTCGATTTTTGGTTTCAGATGAAACCAAAAGACGCTACGTTGCCCGCAGTGCAATAATTGCGTCGCCAACGGACTGGGCATAACTTTGTTATTTGCCGCTCTTTTTTAATAATTTTTTTTTGTTATATACCTTAACCTGTTAATACAATATCCTGAAAGTTTCGGAAAGATCTATCAAATACTATCTTTAAAAAAAAATTCCCGAAAAATGCCTCGATTTTCATTTAGTTACACCAGGCTCCCCCCTTAACTCAACGCCGCCCTTCTGAAATACCATCACCTACTACGCCGCGTCGCATCAGCAGAACCGTAACCCCAAAAACCAGTTCGTTCCCATTTTTCGTGGCGAGATAGCCGTGACTCAACAAACTGATACGCACCGCTTATAAAGCCGGCTACGATAGCGCTCGCACACCTTTGCACACCGGAGAATTCCGAGCCGCGCACGCGTTTCTAATGCAATCTTATCAAGGACCAAACGGAATTCTTCGCCGCCAGGTTTCTGTGTAAAAGAGCCACGATACCGTGATGGAAGCTACTATAAAGATAAGCGAAGTGTGCACAGACGAGCGCCACACCGACGCGTGCGCGCACACCGTGGCAAATGATAGGAGCCGCCGATTTCGTAGGCACGATACAGCTTATCGTCCCACCCAACAAAAGAGCAGATTAATAAACCTGGAAATCTCGGCTAACGCGAATCTCGCCATTTAGCGTAACCTCGGAGCGCGATAGGTGTATCTCCGTTTTAATCGGCTCGAGCACGAGAGACGCGGATGGACGTAACGCGTCCAGGTAATTATTGCCAATATCTCGGGTGTTATCAATATTTCCGCTAGATAGCAAGGGAACAACAAGGATAGCGCGGAAAACAATACACTTCTGCGCGAGTTTTCGCGTCAGCGGCAGACAATTGAACTCGATCTTCCTGATAAGTCGGCTACAGACGACGCTGAACGGGCGGGGAAGGAAGATACCATCGATGACCGTCCTCTATTCAGATAAGCGCGCGCGACCCAGGACGCGGTCCAAAGTCCGCGTGCACCTTCGGGAGCGCTTACGTGCGCCTGTACATCTACCTACGTGGAAATCTTCGGCTCCGGAGCGCGATAAATTGAGGATAATGAGCGAGCGAGACAGATCGCCGGCTCGCCGAGGCTTGGCCGAGGCTTCGTCGAACGCCGCGCAAGCTGATCGACGACGAAAGCCTCAGGAATGACTCCCTTATCGGCGTACTCTAAATAATTAGCATCCCAAGGCCTTCCTCTGCCTTCCTTCCAATAATCTCGACGCAGCGACAAATGGATGCAACGATCCAGCCACGATCGGTCGGATTCAGTAGGGATTTGGAGCAATGATCAATTTGTAGCCGCGGATAGTCACCTGCGGGTGTAAATCAACGGCTCCGCGATGAATTGATGAACCGTCTAGCGGGTTGGGTTGGTTCGATCAAACGCGGTGATTGCTTGGCAAAAACGGGCCGGAGTGTAGGTGAGGAAGTGATGGAAAAGTGGTGAATAAATGAATGGTCAACTAGCCGATAGTGCAACCGCAATGCTGAGCGAGAGTGTCTCGGCGCAGCGATGCGGTGCTCTGGAAATTTAGCGGCAAGCTTGCCTCCCTGATGGAACTGATGACTGGTACGTGGCCGACAGATCGAGCGTGAGGGCCAGTCCGCGTTCTGAAACACTACCAGCGCGCATGGAAACGCATTTGAGCGTTAATTAGCGGAACGAGCGTACGTTTCCTATCCACTGTGGGAAACAATCGTGGTTCGAATCGCGCGCAAACGACGCGCTGCAACAGAACCCCGCCCAAGTGTACGTCGCTTTTCGACGGCCCGCGTCAGAAATGTCCCCTCGGTTGTTTTCCATCGAAAGTCGGGGTTAATCTAGCGAATTTAAAGTATGCGCTCTATTTCTCTCTCGTCCGCTCTCCGGCGGGATTCCGAGAAATGTTAAATGCAGACGTGAATCATTCGACGCGCTTTAATCGCCATGTACACAATAAGAACTGTGCTCCAACAAGTGACACGACACGCGCAGGGCGATGGTTATTAAAACGGCTGACATGTGACCGAGGCGACTGCTCTTCGGCGTCGTAGTCTTCTCAGGGACTCGCGTGTCCGTCGAATTATTCCCGTTTCATTGGAAACCAGGCGCAAACACGCGTGCCGGTCCCCTTCGACCAGGATCCCCTGCAATTTGCGCAGCCCAGCTCGGTGCAGGCTTCTTGTTGCCGTTGCTGCGTGGAAACAGAGGGAAAGGGGGAATGGAAATCGTGTTATTGCCACGCGAAGATCAACAGCTAATCAGCCTGGGCCGATCGTTTGGCAACGCGCATCGAAATATTCCGTTATTAACACCGAGAGGCTGGCACTATCGCGCCTGGGTTAGGTCTGGGTTAGGATTAGCGCTGGTGATGTTGCGGAACGTGGGTGGCAAATTTGCCGGTGGTATCGAAGTAACAATCCCTACTAAAAGGATTCGAAACGTCCTGACAACTACCAGTGCGTTTTGAGGAATTGTGACCAACAAAAGTGTCCCCACGGACCTCCTCTATTTTTCACACATTTTTGTGGCTCGTCGCTGGTGTCTCTGACGTAGCTACACTACTAGCAAAATATCCGAAATCAGTTGAACAGTCACGCGAGATTTTAATAAACTTCCAAGTGAACGCTTTCAGCGATGCTTTCAACGTTCCTGGCCACAATCAATCCATCTTATCAAACGAGAAAATCCCTACTTCCCGCGATGCCCATAGTGATTGCAATTCACTGGCAGGCAGTAGGTACCTGCGACTCTGGTTTAACGAGAAATACGAAGAAATGGCAGCTGCTCTCCGGAATTTCTCAAAATGAGAAAGACGAGTCAGGCCTGCGTTCGTAACCACCGACGCGCGTTCGTTTACTTCGCAACGACAGAGGAAGATGGCAAGTGTGCAAATATGCTCGGGATCACCTGCCGCGAGTCGTGAAAGCGTGCCGAAGGAAAGAAGCTTTATTTGCCGCGGGCAGGGTCGCGGAGGGTGCGACGAATTCGGTAGAGCACGCAGAAGCCTTGCGACCAGCGGTCGGACTCACCAGAAGGATGCAACAGGTATTCAGGCACGGTGTTTGATCGATGGTTCCGATCTGTTGGGTGGCGAGAAGCGGCTGGCGACAAAGAATAAAAGAAGGCGAACGGATGAAAAGAGAAAGAACCAGAGAAATTACATAACGAGACGGAGATCCAGCGATTCGACCGGATTCCACACAACACCGGACCGACTGTCGCGCACTCACCGACTTACTTTACTGAATCTAATTCAACACTCGACAAACGTCCCACCTCCGAGTTTCGTATGTGTGTATGTGTGGTGGGGTGGGACGAGAGAGGAGCAGACCTCGTGATGAGTTGTTCATTGTACATAATCGCACGCTGTAAAGATACATTTATTCAAATCAATACGCCGTGGCAGGTACGAGAGGCGGCGGCAGCAACGTTGCTTCGATTCGCCGATTGGCGCACGCGATTAATTACGGGGGAATGGGATCGTTTCGCCGATGATACTCTATGATCGGATTCCCTTTCGCTCCCGGGGGAGGGGGGGGGGGGAGGTGATTTGATATATTTATGTGGATTTACTGACGATTGTCTCAGTGACGACTGGATCCGAATTTGATACGTGGGAACTGCTGATCGTTTGGCCAGAGATGATTTGGGATATTTGAGCCGTTTATTTTTAAAGTGGCGTAAGTCCATTTATGGTCGAATCGAGATTTTATTTAGGGGTTTGGCGTTGGATTAAGTTTAATAAATATGGGTAGCATAGTAGTATAATGTTTTTGGCTTTCCAAGGGTGTCAAATTTATCGTCCCAATTAGCATAATTAGCATTATTTTAGGAATAATATGTGTTTGGTGGCTATGAATGGAGTTTCACTTTCAAAATCAATGAAATGACGTTTTCAATTCTTAAGAAAGCACAAGTCCATAGGAAAAGTAAATTTCCCTGGAAATAAAAATAAATGTATACACTTTTATGTTATATAATCAAGGAAATATTCAACTTTTATTCTTTGTTAAGTCATTTTTACATTAAAATTAATAATGGTTTATTAAATATTATTCAGTCTTCTCTAGTTTTTGTGTGCGGGAGTGATTTAAAATAATTATGGTGTGCAGGAGGTATATAATATAATAAATCCATTAAGTCCTTATATATTAGATTGTGATTGGTCTCGTTTTTTTCGTCCAAGTCGCGTGTTCCAATACATTTTTCCTGAATTTGATCTGTTTGCTATAGTTTTAGTTGCGACTGCTTTATGTCCCGCAGACATTTACTTTGTAATATGCAATTAATTTGTTATAAACAAATTATTAACAAATTGCTGAAAATTACAAGGGCATATGCGGAGACCCGTATGAATCCGTCAGCGGATCGAAAGTGAAGTTTGAGATCCAATTGTTTATAACAAATTCCAGATTTTCAAATTTCAGTCAAACCAAAGCTTCAAATAAAAAAAATTAAACCAAATCAATTAAATTACTAAATTTGACCACCCCCACTTTAGAGAATAAACTAAATTTTAGAAAGTCTAGGAATTCAATACCCTCCAGAAATCGGATTCGGTATTTTTCTTATGTAAACCATATGTAAGCTTTCGAATAAGACCAAATTCAATAAAATCGGTCCACGCATGACAGAGATATCGTAATATCATGTCATGGATCTGTCAGAAATAAGATTTTTCTTCTGATTCTTCTTCTCCAGTCAAAATTTTCGTCGACATAATACGTATGCGCGTTACACGCACACCTTCAGCCAAAACGGAACTAACACACGTTTCGTTCGTCAATCGCTATCTTCACTATGCAATCTACTCCAAATTTTCACAGCTTACCGTCAAGTTATAACCAAGTTATAAACGTGTTTTTACAAATATATGCATAAATGAATTTCTTTTTAATTTAAATGATAAAAACCAATTTAAACCAATTCCACCAATCCAATTGTCTTGAAGTTTTGCAGGCGGGTGTAGTTTGGATGACAATACAATATATTTAAAAAAAAAACCCGAGAGGATGAAAAAATTATCCAGTCATCAATTAATAATATAATAATAATTTATAATATTGAAAATTATCTGTAGTCATTCTCTATGTAAATTATTTTTGTAAAAAGAAGTGAGATCTCCATAAAAAACTTGAGAAAAGTAAATAAATTACGCCAAGTACATGAAATCAAATAAATCACAAAAAATAGAGGATAATAATAATTATAAAATAAAAAAAGATGTGAAATCAAAATGAGCTGCACGTACATAAAAGTAATGATAAATACAAATAAATATTTTAATACGAACAAACATTTTCTTCAAAATACTTGGCGCTGCGTCCCGAATTGGTACGTATGACATTAGAATTAAATATATGTAGAATAAATCTGACTTCGTTTCTAATATGTATATGTATATGTTTATGTATTTTAGATTGTAAGGGAGTTATTGCAAATTATTAGTACGAGGACAATTAACATTTTTTCTGTTTCGCAGCGCCAAGTATTTTCAATAAAATGTTTATTCGTATTAAAATATTTATTTGTATTTATCATTACCTTTATGTACGGGCAGCTCATTTTGATTTCACATCTTTTCTTATTTTATAATTATTATTATCTTCTATTTTTTGTGATTTATTTGCTTTCATGTACTTGGCGTAATTTTTTTACTTTTCTCAAGTTTTTTATGGAGATTAAACATAAAGCTGTGATCCCAACAAAATTTATTCCACAATATTTTCCATATCCACTTGAAACTCTCACAATGGGACTCACGCCACTTTCAAAATAAACTTTTTTCATCGCTTCATTAACCAGCATATTTACGTTTTACAAAATTTTAATGATTCTAAATATATTAGTAACAATTTGCTTCAGAATGAAAAGATCATGTAAAAATGTAACTATTAAGATAGCCAACTCGATTTTTTTGGAAAATGGACTTACGCCACTTTCAAAATAAACGGCTCATTTATGCGAATTTGAAAACGATTGTTTCGATGACTATTGGGTTCCGTTTCACTATGAGAATTGCTGATTGTTTGGATGAAAATGATTTGATGTACGTACTTACCAACGCGGATTTAAAAATGATCATTTCAATGCTGATTGGATTCCCATTTGTTATGGGATTTGCTGATCGTTTGCTTAGAGATGATTTGGTATATTTATATGAATTTGAAAAAGATTGTTTCAATGACGATTGGATTTGATATACACACTTAAGTTGATTTAAGGCTGCCGTCTCACTGGGCCTTGGAATGTGTGCGTACGCTCACGCAAGCTAAGTTGAGCGTGTACGTATACGCGTGTAGTAAACAAACCGTAAATTACAACTTTCGTCCTGGAATGGGCAAGAAGGAAGTTTTTGCGGGTATGGTTGTCTACAGTAGACGTCTGTGCGGGGTGGTCTGGTGCGTTTGAACGTTAATAAGCACCGTACGTTGAAATAATAATGGACTTATGACTCGAGAAATCACAGAATGAAGCTTCGAGGATTCTCCGTCATTGGCGCTGCTGGTACATTCGCGCCATGTAGCATCAGAACCGGTGGAAGCCCAAGCTAGCCGATAAATGCAGGAAATGCATAGGTCGGTATTCGTAGTCGCTACTTATTCTTAAGCAAATGCTTAAGCATTCGGCATCCTTTACTAGCTACTAGGTTAGCAGAGGATGCCGCATGCTTAAGCATTTGCTTAACCCCTCAACGACCACCTCAGTACTGATCCTCCGTTTTCCACTGGTCGCACAGTGTCGAGGCACGCGTTCAAAAAGCAAAAATTTGAGTTTTTAAATTGTGTATTTCATTTCATGGAATTGGTAGTAAACAGTCCGCCGGCATAAGAACATCTTAACTTACACAGAAACATATCGAACCCGAAAATTCTGATTGTAATGAAACTCCGTACGATTGTAGAGCATGTCGGAGTATGTAAGAAACGATTTTTTTTCTGCGGAAAAACACTCCGAGGGGGTGAAATCAGCCCCCAAATTTTCAGCGATTTTTCGTTTTTCGAGTATAACTTTGTAACGGTGAGAGGTAGAAGAAAACCGTAAATGGACAAAATGTTCAATGTTTGATGCCGTATAACGCGCTGCAAAAGAAATCTTTGTACGTCCAACAATTTATAAATAAATTAAAATTTTCGTTGTTTTACATATAATTTCTAACCGCGAGGGTTGGGGACGATCTTTTTCCGTGTAAAAGTTATAATTCGCAATGGTTTACTAAAATGTGAAAGGAAAAAATTTTGGTTCATTTGTTTATTTGTTTACAAAAATTTTCCGCCTTTGTCCATATTACTACCATCTGCCACTTGACAATCGAGGATTTTTTTTATTTATAAATTGTTGGACGTACAAACATTTATTTTGCAGCACGTTATACGGCATCAAGCACTGAACATTTTGTTCATTTACGGTTTTCTTCTACCTCGCACCGTTACAAAGTTATACTCGAAAAACGAAAAATCGCTGAAAATTTGGGGGCTGATTTCACCCCCTCGGAGTGTTTTTCCGCAGAAAAAAAAATCGTTTCTTACATACTCCGACATGCTCTACAATCGTACGGAGTTTCATTACAATCAGAATTTTCGGATTCGATATGTTTCCTTGTTACTAACATAATTGAAGGATTTAAGGTCAGTGATTACATTCAAAGTCGAATAACCAAACGCAAGCTGTCACAGACTACACATAGCAAATATTTACCCACTGCATTTTTTTTGTATTTATAAGCTCTCTTCTTTCTTTTTTTTTTTGAAAATAAGTAAAATATATCCTTATTTCGTTTTATTAATTAAAAATTATTGTATTTAAAGATATGGGTACGTACCAGTGGTTCAAATTATTAATTTTTTTTGTCGCATCTTCTAACTTCTGGAAATAATTTAAAAAAAACGAAACATATCGGTTCTTTCATTTTTTTTATTACAATTAGTTCTTTTTAAGCCCTTTAATTTGGTGTAAATTTGATCTTCCCCCGAGTGCTAACATATAAGAAGAAATACACATAATAAAACGAAAACAATTAGACAAATCTGTGCTAGAATATTTATTTTAAAAAGACACTGAGCTTTGAATAACTTCAGATTCAACTGATAGTGATGAAGATGTATAATAAGAACGAATAATTCTAAATTTATTATGAATACGAATTATTTAAAAAATTAATTTTATTTGTTTTATAATGTTTGTTATTAATTTGTGTTTAAATGTATTTAAAAAATTATATTCTTCATTTGTTTTACAAAAGTATGCACGATATGATTAACTAATAAAGATTATTAGTTAATGTTCAGGATGTTCAAAAATATATTTTAATGAATTATTTTATGTTAAAAATTATTTTTTTTGTTTACAAATATGATTAACAATTCAATTGCATGTAAATAACCTATCTTAATGGAAAATTGATTTTTTATTTTTTTTCTTATATATAGTGACTCGCATTAATAGTCGGACACTTTTTAAAATCGCATAACTTTTTTAGAATTGGTCCAAACAACTTGAGGTTTTTTGAGAAGCTAGAAGCATTAGTTTGCTAACTGAAGCGTTTCGTCGTTTTGAAAAAAATGTATTTGGTTGGAATAGCGAAAAGAATAGTAAAGGTCGATTTTTAAACTTTTTTTTGAGCTTGTAATGAAAATTTAAAAAACAAAAAGTTTGTAGATTGCAGTAAGTTGTATACGTGCCTAAAATTTCATCAAAATCGGTTAACGTTGCTCCGAGCTACAAACGTTTAAAGATCGCAGAATAATGTCGAAAATCGCTGATTTCGGGAATTTTCGCTTGGATTTGTGGTTATGGGTTATATTTACTGATGACTGGGTTATTTTCTCACCCCCTCGGGGTTAATTTTTTTTATTTAAATATTGTACTGTCATCCAAACTATGCACGCCTGCAAAGTTTCAAGACAATTGGATAGTTGGAAGTGGATTAGATTTGAGTTGTCAGATTTGAACCATAAAAACATACAAACAAACAGAGGGTGGAAGCTGAATAATGGTGATTACGTTACTAAATTTGTATTTAAACAACAGACAATTCTTGTTGATAAAAGAGACGGGTAAACTTTTCCTCTGGGAAAACTTTTTTTTTCACCGAAAATTTATATGGATCGAAAGCACGTATCAAACAACATGCAAAAATAAGAATTTTGAGTTTAGGAATGTATTCAGTAAGAAGTTAATAAGTAAAAGGGACTGTGAAATTTTTACGTATATTCTAACCCCTAATGCGACCAACTATTATGCTTCAATTTGAATGTACACTTTTTTTTTAACCAATACTATAGAACGTAGGACACGAGAGCCTGGCACGGTCGCATTGGTGAGTATAATCACAAACCCTCAGATACTAAAAACGCACCCTCCTCCTACTTTTCCTGGGGAAAAAATTATTTTAGGTTATGCCCAAACTCACATCAGTTCGCTACCATGCTTTACGCGCCCGCGAGCGGGCGCGCGCCGCCCCGCCCCCCCGCCCCCCCCCCACTCTAATCTGGCCCCAACCAATACTAATAACCCTGGACAAATTAGACAGTGGAATGCGTTGTTTCGGAACAAGTCAACGGAAATACTGTACAGACAGGAGGGAGTGCAGTATTTAAATATATAACATAAAAAGACAATTTTGTTCGAAATGTAAAAAAGGTATTTTGAAGTATTTTCGAAACACCCTAAGTATTTTATGCTGTCGAAATCCCTCAATGTAACCTCTTTGTTTCGAAAAACAAAGAAACTACATACTCCTACCCCTACAACCTCTAACAACGAATCATATGCGACAACCACTGTAACTGTCACAATAAAGGTTAAAAAACATGTCAAAATTTTGCAACTTTTTCGCCTCATAACTTTTCAACGAATAGATTCCTAAACTCAAAATTATTATTTTTGCAGGTTATTTGATACGTGCTTTCGATCCATATAAATTTTCGGTGAAAAAAAGATTTCCCAAAAGTTCACATAAAAAGATAATTTCATGTATAGCTGGATAGAACAGAAAGTGTCGTGTCTTTCGAAGAATTATAGCATTCATAAATTTCATTGCGATCGGCGTGTTACACTTCGGTGATGTCCACACGGCTCAAACGATTGTGGCCGATCGAGATTCGATTGTGGGATAGCTTACCATGGTTGGCCTTTTTTCGTCGTGAACCTTTAGAGGGCCGGGCTGGCCACTATAGTAGCCACCTAAGAATTTGGATACTTTTCCTGCCATTTTGGTGATATATATGCATAAATTTTAAGTAAATAAAATTTACAATTTCAATGAAAAAAATCCCAACCCTCTAAAGGTTAACATTCTACGGTATTTCATGAATATGGTTTAGAGCACTGCCAAGCCACAGGTTCCCGTCTAGAACTCTTCTATTTCGTCAGAAAAACATCACTGCGACAACATCTGCATTATCATAATTATATAAATCATCGGGGTCTGCTCTGTTCGAGGCTCTCGTGCCGTATTCGTATTCCTTCAAGACTTCTCGATAGAAAGAACTGTGGCAACAGCGCGGCAGGGGCAGAGAGAACAGAAAATGTGGCAACTATGCATACAGAATTCGTCTACATGGA
The DNA here is from genome assembly GCF_050908995.1 of Andrena cerasifolii. Classification (NCBI taxonomy): domain Eukaryota; kingdom Metazoa; phylum Arthropoda; class Insecta; order Hymenoptera; family Andrenidae; genus Andrena; species Andrena cerasifolii. The sequence goes on from NC_135118.1 coordinate 2,320,381, forward strand.
GTACCTGAAGATGTCACCTCTGTACGACTTCTTTTTATCAACCGCAGTAGTTTTATTAGGGTCCGTTTGTTTACTGGGGGCGCTCCGATCGATTCGGACCATAACAAAAATGAGACGGCACTCTTAAGAACGATCACTTCAATGATGATTGGATTCACCTCTGTTATGGGAATTGCTGATCATTTGATCAGAAATGATTTGGTATTTATGTAAATTTGAAAATGATTGTTTTGATGACGATCGATGATTTGGTATATTTATATGGGTTTGTAAATGATTGTTTTACGAATGATCGAAGTTCCTTTTGCTTTGGGAATCGCTAATTATTTGGATGGAAATGATTTGATATATTTGTGTGGATTTAAAATTGATTAATTTAACAATTACCAAATAATCTTCATTTTTTTATCATTTTTTTTTTTGACATATTAGTGAAGTATGGATTTGGAAAAGTTAACATTTTATCTATAGACAGCTATCGCGTGTACGTGAGTCCGCGATTTTTACGTATTATCGCGCCTGAATCTAAAAACTCGATCTTATACTTCTTATACCTACACCTGCTTAATAGTTATCCATACAAATTTCACCACCGGAAGAGTTTTATTCTCTTTATAAGGTGCAGTGGAGGAGGTTTTTAGGAATCACTAAATAATTCGGAAATTTGAAGAAGATCGGTAGCAAGCGGAAGTTTGCTCCGAAACGTGTGGCACGTTGCGTCGACGTAGTCACGTATGGATGATTTTAATCTTTGTGTCGCTATATCATCGTCCCTCCAAGGCTCCTCGCGTTTCTTTAGATATAGATCTTACTAGCTTAAAGTACCCGGTGTTGCCCGGGTAAAACTTTGATTGCCGTGGAGTGTCAAGAGAGTGAAATAAGGGGGAAGGGGTGGGATATCCAGATCTGGAGAGTAATTATGCATAATTTGGTCCAAATCGGTTAAAACAATTGGGATAAAAAGTATCTTATATTTTATTCCTGCTCCTAGACTACGTATATACAAAATTTCAGAAAGATCCGTTGTGTAGTTGCGACGTGATTGAGTAAGAAACATCCAAACATGCAAACACACTTTCGCATTTATTTATGACATTATGTTAATTATATTCATATTTCTGTATAATAATATTTCCAACGTCTTTATATGCTTGACTTTGTCCTTTGTTTCAATTCAGTTAGTTCTATATTTTTAAAAATAGTTTCCAAATCATTCATACAAACAAGGGTTGATTTTGAGCGAAAGAAATTGGAAAAAAGTTTAAACACAGAGGCTTGAGACAACTTTAAGAACAATTCACTTTTCTTCCATTGTAGACAATTAGCAATAACTTATATTGAATTAATATTAAAATTGTGTCAGCTCTTTTCGTGCCAGTTCTTCAAATTAAAATATTTGCTTGTTAGCCTAGGGGCGCCAAATCTTCAGATCCAGCCCCTGCATAGAATCTCATTTAAACCGAACGCAAGTTTCATTTCATGCAAACTCAAAGTTAGAATTAGAGCATTTTACAACGAAAATATTTGACACCTTGCGAGCCCCTGCTTTATATATATATATATACCTATAGACGAATTTTACGAAAAACATAATATTATAGTAAGATGTTGATGCGAGTAGATGAAACTAAATAAATATCTGTAATAAAAAATATGTAGTGGTAATATTTTAATGTTCGTAAAAATTGCTTTCCACAGTACAATTTGGAAGCATTTGCTCTGAACCATATGGTCAACACAGTTCGACAAAATCTGACTTTTTCTGATAGGTTTTCGTGCCCTGAAAACGAATCCGCAACCCATTTGTGGCCATCACCCTCAGTTTTTGAGAAAATCGATTTTGAAAAAAGAACTGCAAATTTTCAAATTTGAGCATCTTTTGTGTCGAAACGGTAATAGTTATTCGATTGTTCGTTGCGTCAAATTATTCTACGAACCCTCCCAAATAGAACGATATAAGTTATTATTGTATTATGAACATTTAAATATGTTTAAACATCGATCAAAGGGGAAAGGACACCCGAAATGCACCAATTTTTGCAGATATCTTTAAATTTATTTCCAAAACTAAGGGTCTAGGAGAAAATCTGAATACGTCATGCGATGCAGCAGACATTTTTGCTTCGGAAAGCATCAACAGAATTGATAAGTCACATTTTGTTTTCAATAGAGAAGCGAAACAGTTTGGCAAAACGTGCGGCGCCGACAGTGGTAGTCACACGCGTTAAGCGATTGTGTTATGCTGAGCGGACAGTGGATCATGCCGTTGACTACCACTGTCGACGCCTCACGTTTTGCCAAACTGTTTCGCTTCTCTATTGAAAACAAAATGTGACTTACCAATTCTGTTGATGCTTTCCGATGGAAAAATGTCTGCTAAATCGCGTGGAATAGTCAGATTTCCTCCTAGACCCTTAGTTTTGGAAATAAATTGAAAGATATCTTCAAAAATAGGTGCATTTCGGGTGTCCCTTTCCCTTTGATCTTTGTTTAAACATATTTAAATATTCATAATGCAATAATGAGGTTCAGAGAATACTTTGACGCAACGAGAAACCGAATAAGTATTACCTTTTCGACACAAAAAATGTTCAAAATTGAAAATTTGCAGTTTTTTTCAAAATCGATTTTCTCAAAAACTGAGGGTGATGGCGACAAACGGCTTGCGGATTCGTTTTCAAGGCACGAAAACCTGTAAGAAACGGCTATTGAATGTTACAAGTCCAGATGGCTGTGGAACTGTGTAATAGATAGTAATTAACACAAGTCAGATTCATACTGCGAAATTATAAAAAACTCACAAGCTGAAAATTTTATTAAATTCGGTGATTTTTCAGCGTGCAATTTATATACAATAATTTTTCAATCAATTCTAACTTCAACCCTTTGACTATTCATGAACACATATATATATATGTCGGAGAATAAAAAAAAAATAATGAATAAATTTAATTAAGATGTATTGTTTATTTCGTTACAATGTTTACACAGGGTTGAGCAAATAGATAGTCGAACTTTACAATATACTACTAATGCTATTACTAATGACGACATGAAGTCATGAATGATTGAATTGCGAAATTATTTTGGCGCCAATCGAAAACGCAAGCGTCAGACTGTTGGTGGGCGCTTGAATGTAGTCTCGGAAGGGAAACGGAAGTGGTAGTTTAGCAACCGGAAAAGGTTGATAATTTGAATGTGAAATTTAAAAAAGAAAAAAGGGATGTCAGTCCGAAAGAGTTCGTCAGCAAAGACAGTTCAATTTTCCCATCCCGAGAATTCATTAGTTTTCGTTTTAAATAGTGTCATAGTTCATAATTTTGTTAAAAGTAATTTTCTTGAAAGTACATTGTAATAACATTTTCAATTCTTGTTAAAAATCAAATAAAAATGAGACGCTTTTCGAGGAGAAGGGCCAACGTAGACCCCCAATCGCCCTCGGAGGTTTCATCTTTTCCCCCATTTCCGACATATATATGCGTTCGTTCAGCAAAAGATTGTCATCATCGAACGGGTTAAAATAGTCGTGTGCCATGAATGTTCCACCTCGAGACCAATTTCATCTGACGAATTCGCGCGGAATTTCGAACCCTTCAAAAAATTAAGTCAATGCAAACAGGGGAAAGAAATTATTTTGCAACTGATTGTTGATCGATAGTTACTGCGCGGAATGTGGAACTTACCCAGAATCCTATCAATTAGATTATTGTGCTCGATAAAAGGATTAGCGTGATTACGAGCGTGATCGCGGTTGAAGGGAACTCGATTGAAATTCGTGCAGTTTCGACGCAGTTTACAGTAAATTGGTAAAATAAACATAAAAAACAGAACCGTCCCACGGCGAAATAAGATATATACAGGGTGTCCCACTAAGGAGTGGACAGCGCGATATCTCTTATAGTATTGTCGATAAAAATATAAAAAAAATAGGGAATTGCATGGTTCGAGGGGGCCCATTTATTAGCGCGAACGAATTTTGTTTTCGATTATTATTTTAAAAGATACGATGGTCAAGTTCGGTTTTTCAAATGGAACTATTTTTTTTGAAGACCTGAGTTGATAGTGCGTTCCAAGACAAATTCAATAAGCTTTAATGTATACACTTTATTTCCACTGGTTTTTAAGATATTGCGCTTGCAAATTTACTGATTTTCACTGCAAGGTCTTACTGGCGCCACGGGTGGCACTGCCTGTTGAAATGGATACTTACCTGCCAAAGGTCTACGCCAGAAATGGCAAGCCCAAAGGCTGGACAATTCTTTTCCGTCAGAAATGCTACTTAGGTAGGTACATCTGCGGTATCGAGAAGCGCATCGTTACTTTTATTTCGCACTTGCTTCTACGCTCGGATGGCCGGTTCTTTTGGGAGGGATGCAAGTTGGATTGGTTCTGATACAATCTGCTCCCTATGGTTGAAATTTAGTCTAGCAACTTTCACTCCTCCTAACCTAACCAATCCAACTTGCATCCCTCCCAAAAGAACCGGCCATCCGAGCGTAGAAGCAAGTGCGAAATAAAAGTAACGATGCGCTTCTCGATACCGCAGATGTACCTACCTAAGTAGCATTTCTGACGGAAAAGAATTGTCCAGCTTTTGGGCCTGCGAACCCTGTCGTAGACCTTTGGCAGGTAGGTATCAGTTTCAACAGGCAATGCCACCCGTAGCGCCAGTAAGACCGACCCCGGTCCTTCCTATTCCAGAGGGTTTTCTTCCAGTGAAAATCAGTAATTTTGCAAGCGCAATATCTTAAAAACCAGTGGAAATAAAGTGTATACATTAAAGCTTATTGAATTTGTCTTGGAACGCACTATCAACTCAGGTCTTCAAAAAAAATAGTTCCATTTGAAAAACCGAACTTGACCATCGTATCTTTTAAAGTAATAATCGAAAACAAAATTCGTTCGCGCTAATAAATGGGCCCCCTCGAACCATGCAATTCCCTATTTTTTTTATATTTTTATCGACAATACTCTAAGAGATATCGCGCTGTCCACTCCTTAGTGGGACATCCTGTATATCATGTTGAACTGTCAGGCATAAAAATGTTTCTTCTGATCCATTTATGGCGGCAATTTAAAGCTCATCGGAATTATAGCAATTTTGTGATCAAACAATGGGACAGTTAATGCAAAACATTCTTAATACTGGATGATAGACGTTTGCTTGATCTTGCTGGCAATTCGACGTCACTCTAACTTATCTGCTGATCTCCACGAAATAAAACAAGGAACAAAATAAAGATTAAAAAACTATACGGAATTAAATTTTACCTGTGTAAATATTTATGAAACGAAATTATAATTAATATGAAAAGATTCTATCGTTATGATTACGTAACATAGGTAACAATAAAATGTAAAATTCTGTGGAATAATAAGAAAAGTACAATACATATTTACATTTATTTCAGAATGTTGAACTTTGGTTGTAAAGATATATAAAGCTAATATTTTGTAAGATTTTTCTATGGTAAATATGTTTAGAAATGGATTACAATTCTTTTATTACTTATTTCAATTTTGCATGGAACACAAGTCTCATTTTGGATGTAGAAGAGGGGGAGAGGAGTTAGGAAGCTGGCAGGAGAATGTGGGAGTGATATTGGGAGGGGCGAGGGGGAGGAGTGGATGAAAGAACTGGAGAGAGTGAGAGGAGAGAAGAAAGATGCAGAGGTGACGAGGGGGAGAAGTAGGGAAAGAAAGAGAGGGATGAATGGCGTGAATGGAGCGAGCGAGGAACTGTAAGCACAGTTGTGCTAATTTAATTACACTGTAATTTAATTACGTAATTTAATTACATTGTATTTCAATTACATAATAATTCAATTACGTTGTAACTCAATTACCTAATTTCAAACTTTTTAATTAATTCAATTACTAATTACCGTAATTGTGCGTATAATTGAATTACAATGTAATTGAAATAGAATGTAATTGAAATAAAATGTAATTGAAATAAAATGTAATTGAAATAAAATGTAATTGAAATAAAATGTAATTGAAATAAAATGTAATTGAAATAAAATGTAATTGAAATAAAATGTAATTGAAATAAAATGTAATTAAATTACAGCTCAAAAATCTGAAGTGAGAAAAAAGTGGAAAAAATGTAACAAAGAAGTTTATTTCTCTTTATATATTATAATTTTATGAATAATACCATATTCAGCATTCATAATAATTTTTTTTCTGTTCGAAACCTTTACCTACATATTTCTTTCCCACCTCTTATTACCTGTCAATTTGTTTACCTCTTAATTCGTAATTATAATTCAATTACATTGTACCATGCAATTACAATTGCAAATACATTGCATTGCGAATTGCGATGTATTTTAATAGAATGCGAGAACTAAATTACAAATTACGATGTAATTGAATACGATGTAATTGAATACGATGTAATTGAATTATTTTGTAATTATAATTCATGGAGTAATTCAATTGTAATTCTGCACAGCTCTGACTGTAAGCCGAAAGGAGGGAGGGAGGGAAGGAGCGATAATAGGGGTGCGAGCGGAGGAGAGGCGGCACAGATGCTTAGGTTCGAGCTTGCATTTTTTGCGTTCGCTTTTACTATTTTTGCGGAGTGGTGCGTTTTTGCTGCGCTTTTGCGATTTTATATTATATTTTTATTGTCTTGCGGTTGTTTTGGCCGTGCACCTTTTTTTTTTGCATTTTGCGTGGCGCGTTCGGCTTTGGTGTGGTTGCGTTGAATTCTCGAATAGTGTGTAAGTAGCTTGTAAGTAATAAATAGCATGGCGTGACTAATCCTATGCAGAGAGAGACTCGGCGTAGTAGGATAAGGTTGGATAAGTGGAGTCGGAAGACCTTGTAACCCTAAGGGGATCAGTAAATATATACAATACACAAGCCTCGTTTTTAGATGTTTCAAATGTACAGGCTTCCATGCTACGATTTGTTTATAATTTTTGTAAATTCAAATTGAAATTTTTTTCTTTAGGATGAAATCTAAAAATAAATAATATTACAGCAAACATTCGCATTAAACCTTACGAACGGGGCAGGCGGCGGGCGCACGGCGCGTTGCGGACACTATTCCGTGCGTCGAATGCCGCGAGTAAAGGTCGATTTACACTATGCAGCACGGACCGACACGTACCGGCACCGGCAGAAGGTGAATGTCCCAATTTCTGCTCATTTAACCCTCGGGCGGGCGCGCCAATGCGAGGTACACGAGCAGGCGCGTGGTGAACTCGGTTGATCGGTTGAAAATAATCATTTTAGCCCCCTTTTATATTACACTTCAGAAACGCTTTCTCTGTTCACAGTGGTAACTTAAGGGGTTACCTACCGTCAGGGGTTAGAAAAAGAATCGATTCTTTGGGAATTTATTTCAGAAAGTAGATGCATATTTTTATGTAATGGTTTTTGTATTCAGATGAGGGACACTTTAACAGGTTATTATATTATGTTTTGGTATAAAATATTTAGTTATTGCAAAATTACAACTGATTTCCCGGAAGCTGTTTTTAGAAGCACGTTTTGCGGTGACCAACATTATTCGGAACTGGGTTATCTGAAATAAAAAAACGAAGACGATTTAGTTAGTACAATAGTTTATCTAGTCTTTAATCGTTCCGTTTTATAAAATATTAATCTGGGACAAAATGGCAGATGTTTAAAGTGAAATGATCGACTTTCGTAGAAAGAAACACTTATTTTTCCTCCATGAAATAAAAACTATGCATTGGAAAAGCAAATGCTTCGATTAAAGACTAGATTTGAATGTCTAGAAGAAACCTACGAAGTTTCAGAAAGATTGGTGACGCGGTCTAAAAACAGCTTCCGGGAAATCAGTTGTAATTTTGCAATAACTAAATATTTTTATACCAAAACATAATATAATAACCTGTTAAAGTGTCCCTCATCTGAGTACAAAAACCAGTGCATAAAAATATGCATGTACTTTCTCAAATAAATTCCCAAAGAATCGATTCTTTTTCTAACCCCTGACGGTAGGTAACCCCTTAAATTAAATGTGATGGGAAAATATTAGCAATGTATCCAAAAATCCAGTAAATGTATTTAAAAACACAAAAATAGTATATGTAAAACATTTTTAACATCAAAAATGAAAATCAACTGGCACAAGCATCATAGGGTTCTTGAAACACACCAGGATCGCGCGGAGAGAACATTTGTCTAACCGAGACCTAATGCAGGAAATACGCAGATCGGTGAACGGAGTTCACAAAGCGCGCCCGCTTGAGGGTTAAGAGGTTACTCGTCGGAAAGAAGGTGTAAAAAATTTGTTTGTGATGAAAATTTGCGGAGTAATTGATTAATTCTTTAATAATAAATCAACCAGTCGAAAACTATTTAAGAAATATATTTCAAGATGTTTAACTACTAGTAATTTGTAATTAAATATGCTTTAAATGTCCGTATTTCTGCTAACGAAAAGTAGCGATGTACGTATTTCTACTCACCATTTGTACCAACTTCTGCTCACATAATATTTTACCTTTTCAGGCTAAAATAAGTTACATCTTTTATGGAGATGTTTCATAACACAACAGTAAAGCATAAAATAATGATAAACAAAAAATAAAATGCCTTCGAATAGAAATAGAGGTTACAGCATATAGTGAATTGTGAATACTGACCCTTTCTTATCGTTTTTCTCTGACTTTCTCTGTAAATATGATTCACACTACTACCCAAATGCTGCGTAAATATAAATACTGCGTCACCCCTGCTACCCATTGTTATCTTATCCAATGCGTCACCTATCCACTATCCTGCAATTCTGCCCTCTCTTACATTCAGAAACCTTTAAAACTCATCACAGTCCCTTATTCTACAGCATTACTATTCCAAAAGCCACCAGTGTCAGTCACGGAGTCAAGTTAAAACAGTTGAATCTCCAATATTCTTACTTTAAATTGAATAAATATCTTTATAAGTATTATTCGTAAAAACGATAGTTTAAATTATCCTTGTGTCCATTACAGTTGCTTATGCTGCACTTTGATTAGCCCCAAGGTCGTACAACACTCGCGTAAATGTTCAAATAATTTAGAATTATTTTGTTGTAACATAGTACAAACTTGACGCTTATAATAATAAGGAAAATACGAAATGTATATTTGCTCACGAAAAATAGCCATGTACGTATTTCTACTCACCATTTGTACCAATTTCTGCTCACATAATATTTTACCTTTTCAGGTTAAAATAAGTTACATCTTTTCTGGAGATGTTTTATAACACATCAGTGAAATCAGCAGAAATGGGGACGTGAGCAGAAATTGGGACATTCACCTTAGTCCGTCCCCGCACGGCAACGTTATGCATGCGTCTACACTATCTCCGGCAACAATCCAGCAGTTCACGTTTAGCAGTCGAAATGAGCGGATCACCCAGAGACGAGAATTGGATCTTCTAGTCTTACTTTTAGAGGAAGAGGATGCCGCAGCCAAAAGAGCGAAAAAGCGAGATAGAATTTGGATACATCCAATATTAAAAAAGAGAAAAGTCGAAGGAACTATTGTATCGTATATATATCGTATTGGACTTTATTCTGTTGTATACCAACGTCATTTAAATCTATATAAAGTATTAGTCAGCGCGTTAGTTTTCCAGATAGCAATAGTAAGCATCCTGAAGTCCTTCTTTTATGACCTTATCCGTACCCTATTACTCATCCTTGAACCTCGATCTCTATGCCTCATCCCTTAACGACCGTTAAACTCAGGACAACCCCCACTTTTCAGCTTACCGAAAACCGTACATGTATATATTACACGCAATTCTTCCAGTCGGAAGCACTTGAGCACTTCAGTCCGAATAGTCTGGACACGAGAATCTAGTTCTGAATCTATAATCTAGTATTTATCTGTAATCGTCTTAGTTTCCGTTATTTGTATAAAGTTATTTAATAAAATAAAAGTAATACGAAAAATACGGAATACAACAATTCAAAGATTTACTAAAATACGACGATAAGTTTTACCAATACTTTAGAATGCTGCAATGCTTTTTTCTTTAATTTTTCGGAATTCATCCTCTGCTGCAAGCGGTCTCTGCCGTTTACTGATTTGCACTGGCAGTGTTGTATACCAACGTCATTTAAATCTATTTCTGTATATAAAGTATTAGTCAGCGCGTTAGTTTTTTAGATAGCAATAGTAAGCATCCTAAACAAAGTATTAGTCAACGCGTTAGTTTTCCAGATAGCAATAGTAAGCATCCTGAAGTCCTTCTTTTATGACCTTATCCGTACCCTATTACTCACCCTTGAACCTCGATCTCTATGCCTCATCCCTTAACGACCGTTAAACTCAGGACAACCCCCACTTTGCAGCTTACCGAAAACCGTACATATATATATTACACGCAATTCTTCCAGTGATCAGAATCACTTGAGCACTTCAGTTTGAATAGTCTAGACACGAGAATCTAGTTCTTAGTAATCGTCTTAGTTTCCATTATTTGTATAAAGTTATTTAATAAAATAAAAGTAATACGAATAATACGGAATACAACAGCAGACCAGCACGTCTCGACGCGGACCGTCACGAACCAACCGGCAAAACATTCTTCGTATGGCGTCGGTTCGTGCGGTAGACGGAACGTTGCAGGTCGGTGCCGGAAAGTAAACAATCGCATTTAAAACGCACGTTACAATGTTTTGTCGTGCCGGTGACGGACGCGCCTTTGCCGGTACGTGTCGGTCCGTGCTGTATAGTGTAAATCGACCTTAAGAATACCCAAGAGCGAGCGAGAGGGAACAAAACAGTTGACGCGAAGTTGCCGTCGACTCTTTCGTTCCCTCTCGCTCGGTCTCGGGTTCTCTCACTCTCGACCGAAGGATTCCAAGAACTGGTGGAGATAGTCACCGGGCGTACTAGGCATGGTAAAATTAGAACAGTAATTTGCTTGCTTTGATCTGTCATTTCACCAAAGTTATCTAATACAATAAAATAATATAATGAGACGGACCTAGCCTGACGTTTAAAGAATGAATAATACGGATGTTCAATGGATTACAGATATTTCTGTTCATGGAACTCAAAATCCTTATAAATGAACGATTTTTAATGCGAGATAATTTTTTCTTGATATCTTTAAATATCTTGATATCTTTAATCCTTCACGTTTAAATAAATTTTACAATACCTTTTCAACTTAAGTACGTGTCAATATCGAAAAAATATTTTTTCAGCGATTGCAAAGGCATTTTCTTCGGAGTGACATAACAACGAACTATATTGCGCGCCTATCTGAAATCTATCGAGTAAGGAATTAGTATTAATCGCAAAAGAATCACAGTTACTTGCGTCAGAGCACTATCTACTTGCAACTGTTCGCAGGTAAAATGTTGACTTTTAATAATCACAGTTGTTCAAGTATTACTGCCCTTTCAATAGGAAGTTCTTTATTCGATAGATTTCAGATAGCTACGGATTATATAGTTATTCTGATACTGATTTTTAGACGAATATGTTTCGAGAATCCAAAATAAAAAGATTAGGGGAGACCGGGGCTAGTTGATACAGGAAACAAAAGTTGATACAGACGAATTATCTCGACACCGTATATATGTAGCTCCATTTGAGCGAGATATATGATGATTATTGTTCAATTCTTTCCTGCGATCCAGCGTACGTGTGTGCACATTGGCGTTAACAATCGTTTTTTAACTGTTTTCGTTTATATAGAGAAAAAGTAAATAAAAAAAGAGTAAATAAATTGATCGTCAAAATAACATTTTATCATTCATGTTGTACGTATTTTCTCAAGTTTTCGCTTACTATATATTAAAGAGGAAGGACCAAAGTATATTTTCGCATATTTGTTATTAAGTAATTAATTCAAATAAAAAATGAAAAAAATTGAAAACAGAATAACGTATCAACTAGCCCCGCAATGGGGTAAATTGATACATTTTACCTTCGTTCAAATAACATTTTTTCGTTCATTTTGTATGTATTTTCTCAACTTTTCATTTACAATATATTAAAGAGGAAATACCCAAGTATATTTTACAGGGGTTGGAAACAGTTATGATATCGGTTTCGGTTCTCGAAACTGTTAGGAGAACCGAAATAATCTTGAAACAGTTACGAATGAAAACGGTTCTGGCCTATGTCGGTTTCGGTTCCGGTTCTGCAGAACCGATATATCGGTTCCGTAACGGTTATACAGCAAACTCTCGCTATGGGCTGGGCTCGCCTCAACCATGCGTAAGCGCCTTTTAAATTATCATTAAATAATAAATCTGTAAAGAATAAATTGATTCTCAAAAGTAGTTTAAAATAATTTTATTGTTTAAATTACGTTTCAGTTAAACCCTTATTAATGTGGGGTGCCCCCTTAAGTGTCTAAAAATTTAAACAATGTATAAATTGTGTATACATACCGAAATTGTCGCAGAGCAACTTCCAACTATACATCGCATTTTCATTCTGTCATCGCACGTTTCAAAATACTTACGAACAATGTCGTATTTCTTTCGGCCCATTATGTCGATATGTTTTTAAATATCACTAATAACTATTATACACTACGACTAATATTAACGTGACACTTAATTTAAAGTGTTGCTAACACTAACAGCAATAACTTTCCTAATATGTACAAACTTATTACTAATTTTATATTAATTATTTTTCTGTTTTCAATACTTAATTTACAGATGCTGTCTTTCATTTCGGCTTTTCCTGCGTCGATGGAGTTTTGAAAAGAGAGACACCAGATAGAGAGGCCCAGCGATAAAAAGACTTATAAACAAATCGAATTTCCATTAAAAAAATATGACATTGATCGTAAATATTTTGGAACGTACTACGCATACCTGATGCGTAACAGATAGGATACATTACTGTTATAAAACCGATATATAACCGTTACGGAACCGATATACAGTATTTCCTCGTTAAGGGCTCGGTTTGGTGTACACCAGGCCTTCCCAAGTAGGGGAAATGCACTCCTAAAACAGATGTTTCGGTTCTCCCTCCACCGGTGCGCCTTCAGCTAAGGTGGGACGACTCCTAAAACCCTCTCTCCGAGGAGACAGTAACGTCGCTGGGAAGCATGTTGGGCGCTTTAGGGCGAAAGTACCAAATGTGTCAAATTTTTATAGGAAATTTTATAATCACTTAAAAATAGTAGGAAAAATTAAAATTTAAACATTCGGCGCGCACCGATTTTTTGCTCGCCCGAGCTCTGCGCGCGTTCGCCGCGCTTTCGTCGCGCGTTCGGAGTTGAGTGAAATTTGCGGCGTCCATTTCATGGTATTGTTCGGACCCGAATGCGCGCTTTGATGGACCGCCAACAAGCGGATCGGCCCGAATGCGCGCCGCGCCCCGAACACGCGCCGAACACCGGACGAGCAAAAAATCGGTGCGCGCCGAATGCACATTCGGGGCGCATGCGCAGGTGAATACGCGGCTTAAGGTGAATGTCCCAATTTCTGCTCATGTCCCTATTTCTGCTCATTTCGTATTTTCCTTATTATTATAAGCGTTACGTTTGTACTGTAGTTACAACAAAATAATTCTAAATTAAGTGCAGTATAAGCAACGAAAAACTTTTGAAATGAGAGGCTCATGATTTTTGGACCGTGTCTTAGCTGGTTGTGGTAAGGAACAGGGTCACTATTGGTATTCGATAATTGGGCAGAAAATAGTTTTTGCAGTAAAAGTTCTTATTTAATAATAAAAACGGATACCGTATTGTGCTCTGGATTTAGATTTTTTACTGTTTTTTATTATTTTAAATAGAAAACCGGTGATTAGGTTTAGGGTCAAGTGAATCACCGTCTTGTCCGAATTTCTGCTCACCAAAATTTTAGCAACATAACCTCACAATTCAATATATGCTGTAACCTCTATTTCTATTCGCAGGCATTTTATTTTTTGTTTATCATTATTTTATGCTTTACTGTTGTATTATGAAACATCTCCATAAAAGATGTAACTTATTTTTACCTGTAAAGGCAACATATTATGTGAGCAGAAATTGGTACAAATGGTGAGTAGAAATACGTACATCGCTACTTTTCTTGAGCAGAAATACGGACATTTAAAGCATTATATTTAATTACAAATTACTAATAGTTAAACATCTTGAAATATCTTTCTTAAATAGTTTTCGACTGGTTGATTTATTATTAAAGAATTAATCAATTACTCTGCAAATTTTGATCACAAACAAATATTTTACACCTTCTTTATGACGAGTAACCTCTTAAATGAGCAGAAATTGAGACATTCACCTTAGGGGACTTAACTTTGAAGCGGTTTATCTCGAAACTACATTTTTAAACACCGTACATTACGGTGTGCATCATAACTTTTGAACAAATGAATATTTTCACTTGAAATTTTAATTGGAGGTGTAGAATTAATTTCTCCAAAACATGGAATTTCCGCATCAACATTGGATGTTTGTACAAAATTTTATAAACGTTTAAAGACGTTTAAAGACGATTTTCTTCCGCAGAAGTGTGGGAAAAACACTGATTCGTATGTAACTTTCACAATTTTTGTTTAAACTCGCCAGTCAAATTCCATGTTTTAGATTGTGGTGCAGAAATTACACACCTCAAAGCGTGTTGCTTTCAGATGACTGGTTCACCTGATATTACGTACACCGACTACAGCTGCGCACCACGCAGGACCATCTTCAGCGCTTAATAATGTCAACAAATTTGAACACACCGACAATTTTTTTTTTTTTTTTGGTAATTACTCGGAAACGCGTCCACAATAAACTATGAAAATTGCGGGTATAATGATTACTTGGTACCTAAGCAATCCGACACAAACGAAACCATCGATTTTACGTGTACAATAGTCCTGTACCCCCTTAAGGGGACTAGGCAGTCAGAAACTCGATATTTTTTGTTGTATTTTTCGAAAGTACCACCCTTCCCGAGTAAAATGCCGTTTGGTTTATATCAAAATTCGCAAAATTAAGGATTTTACAGCCGAAAAGGTCGAGCGCGTCATAAACCGTTTCTGCGCGCACGCAGGTAGACTAATTCCTCTTTCGAAACTTTAAACGCGTTTTTCTCGGAATCATATTTCCTCCTCGTTTTGCAGTGATTGCGAAAAAACTGAAGTACAAGTCGATTTGAAAAAAAAATCGGCATATGTGAAACATGTCTATACTCCGTGTCATTTAGGAAGGAACCTGCCGACCGACGAGTTTAGACCGGTTCTGCGCAGGTTGACGCTCATTGGTGCCGGGAGAAGCCACTATTGGCTTTACCCCCACCAACGCTTTTTCGGAGCCAATGAGCACATTCTACATGCGCGAAACGGGTTCCTTCTTAAATGAAAGGGAGAATAGTTACGACCTGAACCTACGCGTAAGGCTGTGAAAACTTCTGTTTTCACAAAAAAAAAAAAAAAAATAAAATGGCTCCTTTCCGCGGCGAAAAATCAAGTTTCTTTAAAAATTACCGTTTTACAGCGGCCATTTTTATAATTTTTATTTTTTTCTTTTTCAATAGGTTCAGGGTAGAATGGGGGTCCGGGCAAGGTATCAATTTCAGAGGATATTTCACAATTCAATTTCTTACGGCCAGAATCACTGCAAAATTACAGCTGCTGCAGAAAAAAACACCTATATATAAGGCAACTGTAGCGCTGTCATACATATGTATATGTTATTCAAATAATTATTTTTTTACTGTTCATAGTATTAACAAATATTACCCAAAAGTACTAGTCACAATTTGTATTCATCTCCTTGTAATTAATTCGCAAAAAATACTTGATTTTCGAGCGATCTGACTGCCTAGTCCCCTTAAGGGGGTAGGTAATCCTCAATTCGATTTTGGGATTTTTGCATATTCCCTTAGCTACATCTTTACTACGTATTTTAAGCGCAACCGGGCCCCGAAATTCCAAAAATTGAAGGAATTACAGCCAAAAATATACGAGCCTCGCAGAACGACAAAACTGCATGTCCAACTGTAAACGTGAGTTCCCGGAAACTACGCTTTCCAAAACGGTGAACATAAATTCTCGAAAACCGCTCCAACGATTTAAATGAAAATTTACAGGGAGGTGCAAAAAACTATTCCCCACAATGTGTCGGGAGCACATTTTCAATGTGAATTCTTAAAAAAAGATAGAAAATATATTTCCCACAAAAAAATTATCAAAATCATATACGTCAACATCAAAATTGTATTAATTTTAGTTTATCAAAATTTTGCTTCGTGTTGCATGCTTTGTGTTTTAGGTAGCTCTCACATTTTTCCTGTAAATATATTTAAAATTTTCTTTTAGTGCATTAAAGTCAACGAAATGGCGATTAAAAATTAAAACAAAAATTAACTCTATATTCATTTATTACTTCAGAATATGCGTTTGAAAAATGGCCTGATTTTTGGCTGTTGAGGGTTACCTACCCCCTTAAGCTTTAAACCATATTTACGAAATATTTACGAAATATTCGCGAAAGGAAAGGCCAACCATATGAAGTCGACTACTAACCGCAGAGACGCGTGCACAATCGAATGAGCCGGTTGTGCCCCATCCTGTTTTTCAGCTCAGTATTGTTCTTCGCAAATAAAAATGAGAAAACGAAGTCGATAGACCATTTATAATTCAAGCCACTTTGCATGGGAGTATCCAGAGTCTCGTAACCTGGCGTAGCAAGGTTTAATAAGCACAGTCACGCAGACGCATTGTTGGTGAGGGATTTGACGTGGTTCAACGTAAATTTGAATAAGTATCTCCGTCCCGGATAAAGAGGTGTGTGACAGGAAGAAGAGGGGAATGGGGGAGCGCGCGATAAATTACCGTGAACTTATTTCCGTGCATCCATCTTCGCTGTTCACCGCGTCGGGCGCGGCGCTGCTTCTCTATTTCCAGACAAACGTTCGTTCGCTCGAGTCAATGAATTCGAAAGGAAATCTGAGGAACAGTTTTTTTCCTCTTAACTCTCTAGCCACCACTGTCACGTATGCGCGACCTCGCGATTTCGATATTGCATTTGGGTTGTTCGGAAAGTTCGTAGCGAAATTGGAGAAAAATTCAAACACAATGTTTTTCGTACAGAATTAGCATTTTATTCAGCAATGTATACACCATTTGTTTCTGTGACCTTTGGCCACCTGTCTGTTGCTAGTCGTTCTTGACGACTTTTTTTTTAAAAACTTCATTTTCATCGCGAAGAGCGTTAACGTCGACACGCTACGTTTAAAGACAATTGTTTTTAAACAATAAAAAGAATTGTCTTGTATTGAGGTACTCTATAAATCTGCAAAGTTTCAAAATAATTAGGATTTTCGGGTTACCGATGTTCCCTTGTCAGAAAGTAGGGCTGTACTTCCGAATGGCCCCAGTGGCCGATCGACGCGAGATTTGTGGGGAAGGGTGGGGAGGGTGTTTGGACCCTAAATCTAAAGTTGTGGCTTCGGGAATTTATTAGTTTACGAGATATTAATAAAAATCTTTTAGTATTTCTGTTGACTTATTCCGACTTTACGCACTCCACTTTCCAACTTGTTCTGGATATTAGTATTGGTTGGGGCTAGATTAGTGCAGGGGGCACGTAAAGCGATGTAAGTTTGGAGATTTGAACCAGAAACTTTGAGATGCGATCTATCCTATTATACAGGGTGGATACCTATTACTTTCTTGAAGGGCAATACTCTAAGGGGGTGATTCTACAGGCCAAAATAAGACGAAAATATAGAATACAATTTTTTAATATCGCGCTTCGTTTTCGAGAAAATTGGCTTTGAATTTCAGCTAAATATGCTTGCCATTTAAGTGCTTCAGGGGCACGCGGAGTAAGGGGAATGAGTCCCGCCGTCCGTAGGACCAATTGGGGGAAGGGCAGGATGAAATCCCGTAAGGGCTACGTATATACAGTTCAAAAAAATAATTTGTAAAAAAAATTAACAATATTTTTTTATTAATATTTCGGAAACTAATGAATTCCCGAAGCTACAATTTTAGATTTAGGGTCCACACCCCCTCCCCACCCATCCCCTCAAGCCTCGTGTCGATCGGCCACTGGGGCCAATCGAAAATATATTTGAAAGTAGTTATTCATTTTTTAGTGGTGTGTATGTAACTAAAACTATTTTTCCACTTCCTTCGAATGTTCTATAATAAGTTCCTTGAATATCAAGGACTGAATGACTAAAAATTCGTCATTCGTGGCTAAAATGGCGTCTCTAGGAGCACTGGAAATAACATACTTCCTGTCCACCTTATTTCAGGCAAACTTCATTGCTTACTGTAGGTACAGCAGTTATTAGTTCGGCTAGAAAAATCGAGGACTCGTCAACTAATAGAGCCATTTCGTGCAACGGAATTTCCAACAATGGCATGGTCAAGAACAGCTTTGTTTTACGTAATTTACGTAAACATTGATGATGAAAATAGTAGATTAATTGCCAATCCTACAAACGAAGGTTATTGTTCAATTTTTTACCCATTTTAATGAATTTTTTCAGTTTTATTTGTGTGACTATACAATGTGAATTTTAAGGGGAAAACTGGGAATGTCCATTTTTCGTGATTTTACAATTTATAGCATATTTTGTTGGTGGTAAGTGGGACTACAAAACTGTCGAATCACAAAGGTTTATACAGTTCAAATACACTTGTAAGATAACGTGAAAGATTTGGTATATTGATTAAAAACAGGAAATGTCCACTCTGCACTGGAATAAAATACGGAATGCCCCCACTCTTTGCCTAAGCCTTTGTTGTCAAGGTAAGACAAGAAATTATTTAAGAAGGAAATTATATAAGAAAATTACATTCATTGAGGCTTGTTTCTTTACTGATAGACAAAAGTATTAAAGCTTAATTTTCTCGATAACGCTGTTTTGTGGCATTCTCTGTTTTTTTTTTATTTATCGTTGTCCCCTTACCCTTGATGTAGGGAAAATTCTTCAAAGTTTTAGAATCAACTTTTCGAAACATTGAGAACTGAAATTCAGAGGGTCAAATGGGAATAATGTTAAATGTTAAATGTGCAGTTAATTAAATGCCCTGAAGTTGTAAATGCACTGTTTCTTAGGTTTTTAATTTCCACTGCGACTAAATAGATAACGCGTATGATAGCAGGCTCTGCTTTTCGGCTTTTTACACATCTTAAATCAATGTTCCCTTATCTTTTGATTGTTTAAGGCATGTACTAACTGATTGCATAATATTTACGCGTGTCTATTGAATAAAGTTAAGACGTCTCTCTACAATATTTTTAATAATATGCCGTCCTTTTGTAGTTTTTTCTAATGAATATTTCCATCTTTGTATTCTGAGAAAATTTTTTTTATATACCTCTACTAGAAAAGTTTAATGTCAAAATATTATAATTGGATTCAAATAAAAATTCTTTTCAATATGACAAAAATTATAAAATTCTTTTCAACATAATTAGTATAGCAATTTACTTTTTAACATGTTTCACATTGTGATACTCTTCTTTTACTTTGAAAATATTTTGATTCTAGTAAATGAAATCAATTTTTTTATTTATTTCCATTTATATTTATTAATATGTGTTTCTTTGAATTTTGGTACATATATTTTTTTTATTATTAACACAGTTTTAAAAAGGTTTATTTATCAAACAATATGACACAGTCACTTTTCTTTTATTAATAATAACGATATATGTATACGTTAATTTACATCAAAGAAATTCATTTTAAACAATGAATTCTTCAAACACTGATGCACTGATGTAAAGTGTTGACATTTACAAATTTTTCACTAATCCCAAAAAGTGACAATATCAATATTTCAAAACAATTAAATCTTGATAATCCGTGGATAATGTATAGTATCCAATTAAAGTGAGTCATGTTCCTAAAAAGTTGCAAAACTGTGACACTCCATTGTTAACTAATTGGAAATAATGTGACAATGTAGCTCGAGGTTACACACAGTATAATTTGTAAGGCCGAAAACTATACATCTGCAGTTTTTGGGTCATTGCCAGTGGTCTGTGGTTTACTTAACTCGTCTGTTTGGGTATTCTAGTGTCTCCTATTATGAATCGCCCATGCAGAAGCACTGAATGAAACCGACAAAGATTAAAAATTAATTATCCCACGTTCATGTACAGGAATTCAATAATAACCTTATGCTAAATATAGATATGAAACATTCTGTACCAGTTTCTTGGTGTGCAGCAAATACAGTCGCAGTTCAGAGAAGCTGTAAAATATTTACCAGTGTGATGTACACTGCAAACGTCTACTTATCTTGTTATCGTTCCAGAAATAATGTCACCTAATAATTGCATACTCCAATTATTTCTTTAACTATAAATTCAGAACGTGGCATTGATCATTTATTGTCAACGATATTTTTTCGACGGACAAAAATTTTGTATAAAAAAAGGATTGTTTCTTTGTATTGTACGTAGTTGATTCATTTTTTTTATTTTAGTAAAAATTAATAAAAATACCAGAAATCTTAATGTCGCGGAAAATTAGAAGAAACGATTCCATAGTGCGCCAGAATTATATTTAAACTATGATACAAAGGATTCTGATCGTTTTCAAAGCACTTAATAATAGTAAGATTCTGTTTACGGCTGAAACGGAATTGTTACTTGTATAAGTCACATGCAGTAATCATTTATAACGAGTCTGTTGCACAATCAGTTTAATACCGTCAAATAAGGACACAGCGGAAGACATTAAAAGCGTCCTGCTTGCATGAGAGATAACGATGTTTTCGGTTTCTATTGTAGGAATTGATTTAGTTTCAAATATTATTTCTGCTTGACTAAAAAAAAATGTTAGAAATAAAGTAGGTTAAAATATTTTTTATAGTACTTTGGAATATATAATAAAAGAAAGTTTTATAACATTTCTGATACTGTAATAAGAAAAACCTATTCTGGGTGAGTGGAAAATTAAAAAATAAAAGTTGTAAAAATATTATTTTCGTTACATTAATAAGAAGTAGATAGCAATAAAATGAAAATTAAAATAAATGTGAAAATATGAATAGCATATTGAAAACTGAAAGGAGGATATTTAATTATTTACAACAAAATCAGTTAACAATTAGTTTATAGATACAATTTTGAAAATGAGTATTTTATATATAAATTGTGAATAACTTGAAATTAAACTTTGAAAAAGAGTTGTCATTTCTATGTTTAAATGCGTAAATTAACTACCTAATAAACCATGTCAATTTTATTAAAAGAAAATTAAAATTCTACTAACTTATGATAATTATATAAAAAAAAAATTAAATTCTAAAGATTGTGAATTTATTTGTCTCGTTTATTACACAAGTTTTATTTTTAGTGTTATCAATTTCAAATACAAGATACAAGTTCAAGTGTGACGAGCTAGACGATGTAAGTCGGGTTGCAGACTTGCGGGCGCTTTTGTTTAAAAACTGATGTGCAATAAAAAACCCAAGCAATGTAAAGATATGTGTATATGTACTTGCTTCATTATTTTGGTGTAGAACTAATCCGATAAGAGTTTCCACATTTCGTGTAACATCTTGTACCTTGACTCTAACAGTTCGCGCAAACGACGCTAGATGGCAGAACTTTCTCGCAAGTAGAGATTATGACCCACAGTCTATATAACATCGGCGTGAAAGGTTCCTTGTGTCCTTGTCTTGGGGGAGCAAAGTATTCAATGATCGGTTAGTGAGAATACTGTTGCTGAAGCCCATTAAAATTTAATAACCGTATCCACAAGTTTATTTGTGAGATGCAATTTTTGTAGGCCTCTTTACTTAATAAGAGGCTTTGAAAACGAGTGTCAGCTTTGCAAAAATAGTTTAAGACTAAAATTTGTTATACGTAATTAATGCATTTTGTGTTTAGTAATATTTTATGCTGTATTAAAAAGTATAAATTACACCGGATCTGTACAATTGTGAATAAAAATTAAAACAGAAGTTATTAATTTTGAGCAATTTTATCATACTGTATTTCAAATGCGTTTGCTTGTAGGATTTTCACTTCAACAACTATTACTATAATAGAAATCGAGATCGATATAATTTTGGTCACAGTCGCGGTCACGGTCAGTGAGACGACCGAATGACATTTACGGTTGTCTCAACCGGAATTAGTGAGAGAATTTCTCTGAGACTTACGGTTAGAGGTGCGCCCATTTCGGTCAAAATATCTCTCAAAATTTCTTTCATCTCAGAATATAGTCGAAGATTCCTAACCGAAATGAAATCGGTCGGGCATTTCGGTGACTTCTCAGATTCTCGCACTATTCCTGTCAGAATCCCTGTCATCTCTCATTACGCCAGAGAGGTTACTGAGACATAAGTAATAGGCCATGAATTTCGATCAGCGCTTCGGTCAGTGCTCGGTACATCATGTAGAATGAATTACACTCTAGAATTTAACCCTTTTGATTTTACAAAGATATATTTTGTTTCTAAAACGAAAAATGATAATTTAAGAAAACGTACTTGTTTATCATTTATTAGTAATAAATGCAGAAGTAATTTAAAGGCGAATTCAATATAATGTGATTTCAGTAATGGAGAGATATAACTTTTCCAACAATTTACCAAAACGAGAACTTAAGCAGAACGGTAAATAAATATGAAAATGATGTAAAAATAAAAATGAATATTAGAATAGAAATAAATACAAAAATGATTGTATAAGAATGAAAATTAATAGAAAAATGATTATATAAGGATGCAAATGAATACAGAAATAATTATGTAGAAATGAAAATTATATTTCCCAAAATGTAATTGATTTCTCAACAAATCATCATTTTATTCACGACCTACTGAATAGATGTGCATTATGCACGCGAGAGTCAGATATCTGTTGCACAAGAACATTGTGCAATGTAACTCTAACTATTGGAATAGATAAACGTTAAATATGGCCACCACCAGACTAAACTCACGTCTGCGGCTTTTATTTGCCACATTATGCACATATAGGATGGTCTTAAAATAGTGCTCAGTAAAATGACCTAATCACCCCGATTACTTTATAACGACATCCTTTTACATGCTCCCTATAACATAAATCCATTTTCAGGAGGAAATGCGAAGAATATGATTATAAGGACGGAACAACCAATTTGGTATGGAAAGAGCTAAATAATAGCATCATGCCCAATATGGTTAAGAAGAAAAGCAAGAGGAAAAAGATTAAGATTCAACCATGCAAAGTGGTGGGACAAGTAATGTGCCAAGTTAAAGAGAAAGGTACGAATAATATTAAGGAGGTACTCTAGCGTAACTGACCGTTTTTTAACGCTATCTTCGGGAATTTATTTAACAAAAACTAAAAGTTTATACTCTCTGGCGTTTTGCTGGCATATTAAGGTATGTTTGAAGTAATACTCAGAATTTTTTGGAGCTTTTTTATCGCATATATACACAGATATAGTCGATGGCGTAAGCTTCTTCACAAAAATTCTTTTTTGATAGGTGATGCACAGTGGTTGCATAGTGACTTTTTGTGGACAAAATTCCGTATCTCCGTAAATTCTCAACCGATTTTTGTCTTTTTTTGCTCGTTTTGTCGGGGATTAAATTTGCTAAAATATCAAATACCTGAATTATGACCAAAACGTTTTTTTTTCTTCTATCTTTTATCTGATAAAGTTTGATGGAAACTTTAGTAGAACAATCTTTGGGGCTAATTTGAAAAGATTTTTGCTTATCTAAGTAGTTTTTCTTTACGTAAAATCTTTAACTGGAACTTGGCAGTAACGGAAAACATAAAACAGGCGAATTTTTGACTCATCAGAATGTTTGAAATACAACTTTACAATGCTTGAAAATTTGGAATGTCTACCGAGTTTACTACAACCAGAAACATCTAAAATATCAATTTATTGTATGATTATAGAACCTAATAGTGTTCAGAAATATTAGAGGAAGTCAAAACTGTGATCTATTATTTTACGTTTTAATTTTTGTTAATTAATAAATACAACTTTATCGAATCTTTCCGAACCACTTATTTTGCATTTGGTGTGTGAATAAGAACGTAATAAACAAACTCAGAAAGGAATTAGCTGCGACTATTTGCGATTTCGGCGTCAATTCGATTTTGTTTAGTAGACGGTAGCGCCAAAATGAATGTTTGTGGACATTCACTGAGATACGGAATTTTTCCCACCAACAGTCACTTTGGAACCACTGTGCGATGGTATGGGGACTGTTGTAGCCATCCAAAATGGAAAAAGTAAGGTTCAGTTTCTTTACTGCGGTTGGAATCACAGAGCTAACAATAAAAATTCGCAGAATAGCTGTTTTCGTTGTGTAAAATTAATTTTTTATAAGATAGAAGCTCGTCGGTGGTTCCAACCACGAAGAGAAGGAAGAAGAGCTTACTGATGACGAGATTGAGAACCAGATACTACAGCTGAAGAGAAAGAAACCAACAGGTGTTGATGGAATACCGGTAGAAGCTTGTATATTGAGTGTAGGAAAAGTAAGAACAAAAGTTATACCTGCAGCTAATAAAAAAGATCTCGAATGGAGGAGCCTTTTCTATGGAATGGAGAAAAGGTGCGATAGTGCTGTTGCATTTAAAAGAAGACCCCGCTAAAATGTGGAAAATTACAGAAGCATCACACTGTTGAACACATGAAAGGAGTAGGCAAGTTAGGCAGAACTTAGAAGTGGAAAAAATTTTAGACGACATACAAACAGGCTTCAGAAAACACAGAACCACGATAGATAATATATATAAATGGTAAAGTGGAAAATGGTAAAAACAGAAGAAAGAGAAATAATATACTAAAAATATAAATACTGAGAAAGCAAGTATGGATGGATGAGTGGATAAAGTAAAGACTGTAAACCAAGCCTTATTCTGTGGCCGATGAGGCTAGAATGACAATAAATATATGTATATAACATAAATCCATGCCAACTAAGTTTTTTAGAAAAAAAAAATTGTTAATTACTCAAACGAGGAAACTTTACTTCGAGAGCCATCAGAGCAAGGAAATCCAGTCCGCAATTAATCGCATTTAATGAAGCAGGTATCATGGAATAAGGCGAATGTTATTGAATGAGTTTTTCCTTATATCCATAATATATGAAATATTCATGGTATGCAAACGACAGGAAGTTCACAAAAATGTATCTATGTAAAGCAAGATGATAGATCAGGCTAATTTATGGGCAGCCACCTAATCCATTAAAAACTTAATAATCATATTGCACAAGGACAAGGAATTTATAATCAGTCCTAAAAGGATTTCCGTCAGGGATGTATGATTAATTCAATATCTGTGGCGGACATCTGCTTTCGAACGACCTTGCGAAATAATTTTTTCACGATCATTTGAGTCCCTCAACTGATAAGTATTATTATAAAAATAATAAATAAGACTACCCTTTTTATTTATCAGAGTACCTACCATACTTTATGTGTACATTTTCTTTTATGTTAATATAAAAATAAGGATCAATTTGATATCTTAAGTAAAGTGACTGTAAAAGCGTCTTGTAACTTATAAGTGTCGTATAAACTGTAATATAATATAAAACTATTAAAACTTATTATCAGTGCTAGATTTGCTAAAATTTATTCCCCTGACAAGGGAAGATCCCGAACCCGAAAATTCAAAAAAAAATCTGAAACTTTGTGGATATGTAGGGAACTTTCTCCTGAGTACAACGCAATTTTTTATTTGCTGCCCAAAATCACACTAAGGGGGTGAAATTAACCCCTGAAGATTCGGCTATTTTTCGATTTTATTTTCTTACACCCGGCCACTTGGCACTCGCGGAAAACTTTAAACGCGTTTTTCCCGAAACAGTGTTCTCAAAATGGTGGGACCTGTATTTCCAAAAGTTATTATCCAATTCGACTGAAACTTTTTTTATTTTGAAGAATATACTTTTGACTAGGGAGGGGAACCAGAAAAAAATACAAAAATTGACAATTTATAATTTTAAAAGGCGTTGAAAGGCCGAAAAATATAGGGGAAAAAGTAATTTCAAACTTCAAGTGCCGCTATTTTCTTAAAAAATGTCATTTTTGTTTTTTTTTCTGTTTCCCCACTAGCCAGAAGTATATTCTTCAAAATAAAAAAGTTTCAGTCGAATCGGATAATAACTTTTGGAGATACAGGTCCCACCGATTTGGATCAATTTTTTGACGCCTTGACTTTAACGACTCCCCAAGGCTGTCTGCAATGATTAATTGTAAAACAAAAAATATATTTCTATAATCTAAGACACCCATAATACAATGCAACAAGTCCCATTAAATTATATATAGTAGGTTTCCTTTAATTAATTCCTAAATATCACCTATTTTTTGGGGCTCTAAACCGGAACCTCCCCTTAAAGGGCTCGTAGATTGAACACCACTTTGTCGTAAGTGTCAAGTCAGAAATACTAAGTATAGCAAATATCTATCCATCCAAAGAACTTGAGTAGGAAGACACCTTCTCAGAATTGGATCGAACATTAGTTGCATGGCACGTAACCGAATCGAGCGAACGCGTCATTGGCGAACAACCTACGCCGACTACTCGCACGAAATGCTTAAGTAGTAGGAACCTTGGATGACAATCAGCAGCTGAGTGACCCTAATAATTCTACGGACCATCTGTCGAGCAGAAGCTCGTCAAAACATGTGCCGAGGCTTGTCTTAAATCGTGGTTTGCAAAATCTGGGCACTCGTAATCACTTCCCAAAAAAGAAAACAGACATCACCATCGACGCTCCGGAATGTAGCCTTTTCCAATTCAAATCGCAAATCGATTTCTCCCGATTCAGAATTTTAAAAGAATTTTTAAAAGAACAAAGTAAAATGTATTTGCATCCAAGACATTTACACATTGGTGCTCAAAATTAAACCAAGCAAAATTCCTCAAATTATAAGAAATGGGGATGATCTTTGCCATTTTGTAATCTGAGGATTCGTTTTTAACACGGGGGCGGCTGAAGTTTGGGAATCCTAGTTGATGCGCGCGGTATTTAAATGCTAGCAGCAGCGGTTGCACTGACACGCGGGAAATACGAATAGATACAATTTAGGATCGTTTACCTTATTGTCGCTTTGCTCGAAATTTCATTTTATGGGTTAGGCTCCGCAGAGAGTTCATTTCTCTGTCGTCGTTTAAGGGGTCATGCTCAGTTAGGGGGCCGAAAAAAGGGTGGTCTTTGGAAACTTTTTACTCCAAAGCTATAACACATTTCTCAAAAAATCTTTTTTCCTTTTAAGGATTGCATCTAGTACCGTGCATCGTAATTTTTTTATTTAAAAATATTTATGAATAACTAAGTTATTGTCCATCACTCGAAGGTTCTCTAAAAATAAAGGCTTCCGCGGTGACCACTGCTGCTCGAAAGTCGATCATCTAATATAAAAAATTCAAAAGAATTTACTTATTGTATTATATTATCTAGTATTTGAACGAAGGATTTTTTTTATCCGATGCTTAGTTTTCTTTTAATTGACGAAAATCAGACACGATTTATGATAAATTGTTAAAATTTTAATTTAAACATCAGCCATTTTTCCCAAATCAATATTTCGAAAAAATCCTTCGTTCAAATACTAGATAATATAATATAATAAGTAAATTCTTTTGAATTTTTTATTTTAGATGATCGACTTTCGAGCTACAGTGGTCACCGCAGAAGCCTTTTTTTAGAGAATCTTCCAGTGATGGACAATAACTTAGTTATTGATAAGTATTTTTAAATAACAAAATTGTGATGCACGGTACTAGATGCAATGCTTAAAAGGAAAAAAAGATTTTTTGAGAAATGTGTTATAGCTTTTGAGTAAAAAATTTCCAAAGACCACGCATTTTTCGGCCTCCTGACTGAGCATGACCCCTTAATTAATACCTACTGATCACTCGAGATTAATTTCGATAAGGGTACCTACTATAGTGTTCATTCTGAAATTCGGAAAAACAGAAAACTAGTAGCGTAGGTACTATATTTAGTTGTCACCACTTTAGCCAAACTCAATGTTGGGTTGAAAAACAGTCCTTGACTGAACCCCGCCTTTGCATTTGTCGCGTTTCTCTCTGTTTTGCTATTTGCTGTGTTTTGTTTGTTTCTTTGTTTGCAATAAAGACGTTTAATAATAATAATAATAATGTGTGATTTCGTCGTTATCGTTCTCCAATAATATTATTGAATAAAAACTAATCAAAACATAATCCTCACGAAATTATATTAATTACAACAAAGGGATTACTAATGTCCATGCCATTGGAAAGAATATTTCTAACCCTGAAAGACACTGCAGAAACCTCAAGCCGAGCAAGGTAGAAAAAAAAGTAGGCCAAACAAGATTTATTGCCTCAATGGCACGCAAGATCTAAAGAACTCGTCCGCTAATAATCCCGTGAGTTAAAGTAATATCTCCTGCACGCCACAGTTTGCACAATGGTATCTGTATGTAAGATCGATACATTTAAAAAAAATTAGAACCGACTTCAAAAGAAATTAAAATGTGCTAAAAAGTAAAATATAATTTTGTTCCTTATTTAGAAACGACTCTCAATTTTTTTATGTCGATGTCCCGTCATTTGCACTGCGTAAATCTGGCGCCGACTTACAAAAAATGGAGAGTCATAAATTAAATAAGAACCAAAATTATTTTTTACTATTTAGCACATTTTTATTTTTTTGGAAGTCGGTTTTAATTTTTTTGTATTTTTTTTTATTTCTTACTGTTCAGTTATTTATGTTATGTAACTATAGGGGGGACTTGGTTAGTAGGGTGGTCCTTATATGCATGGTAAAAATCAAAGTTTTTAAAATTTTCTTCTGACCCTCTCAGAAGTTTCCAAATAGTTTAAAAGAATTTCGTCTAAAATTTATGTTAAAATATATTAAGGATTAAAGGTCTCTCAATGGCATTGAAATATTACTATTTTGGTATAAATTGATAGAAAATTTTGCAATGAGGACAAAATGGTTTTATTAACTTTTAAGTGAGAGTATAACATTAAAATTCGGGCACACATCGCATAGACGAAACGGGTTTATAACGAGTGTGTACTGTATTGTGCTGTGGCATAAGGCTTTATATGCACATTTAAATTTCTCTCATCGGCAGCTCTCGAATCAGATGCAGACGCAAACTTTGACGTACATTCTACATATTCGGGTTGTTAAAAGCATGCTTTCGGATTCTGATATATAAATGTGGGCCCCGTTTCATTAAAATTGACAAGTGACAATTATAGAAAGTCGCAGTTGCCAAACTTGTGGCACAAGCGAAATATAAAGTCCTTGAGCGACCTTTATATATCAAAATATACAAATAAAAAACACGAAGATATTTTGTTTTGTCAAACAGAAGATTTTAAGAGAGTCAGACAATACAAATTTTAAAGTTGAAAAGTAAGCACCACCCTATTGGTTAGGTGAAAATGTTGTGTGAGTTGCGGAGGCGGTATATTTTGCGAGTGTTTTCAGGGCGATAGACGGGAGCAGGAGTTACAGAGTGGGATTTCAGACTATTTGTTGACGAGGAAACTATAAGTATTTGAATACGAATACGAACAGAGGAAAGTAAAGCGTTGCTAAAGAATAGTGTCAGGTGCAATATGGTGACGAAGAAAAGCAGGAGGAAGAAGGTTAAGACTGGGCATGTAAAGTGGTGGGCCAAGGAATGTACCAGGTTAAAGAGAAAGGCAAGAAGAACACTAAGGAATTGGAAAAGAGGCAGAAACACAAAAAAGGAATATATGCGAATGAAAGAAGAGTTGAGAAAGAGGAAACAAGAGAAGGGAAGAAATAAGGGAAGCAAAAACGGAGAGCCAAATCTGAAAATATATTAACAAAGACAGAAAGAAAAGGAAAGAGGTTGGAACAGAAATCAGAAAAGAACAGTGGGTGGAGCATTTTATGAAACAGCTAAATGGATCTAAGGAAGGAGATGTTACTTATGATGAGATTGAGAATCAAATACTAAAAGTGAAGAGAAAGAGAACAGCAGGTGTTGATGGAATATCGGCAGAGGCGTGGATATTGAGTGTAGGAAAAGTAAGAACAAAAATTAGAGAACTAATAAAAAAGATCTGGAGTGGAGAGGGCTTCCCTATGGAATGGAGAAAAGGTGATAGTCCCATTGCATGAAAGGGGAGACCTCCAAAAGGTGGGAAATTACAGAGGCATCGCACCGTTGAACACGGCGTATAAAATATATGCGGCGGTACTAAATGAAAGGATTAGGCAGAACCTAGAAGAGGAAGAAATTGTAGACGACACACAAGCTGGATTCAGAAAACACAGAAGCACGATAGACAACATATATGTGACCCAACAGATTGTAGAAAAGGAAATTAAAAATAGGAGGTAAGGTTTTTGCTTTCTTTGTGGATCTGAAGTCAGCGTTTGAGAAAGTAAATAGAGGGAAAATATGGGAAGTGATGAAAGATAGAGGCATAAGAGTGGGACTCATAAAAAGAACAAAAGAAATCTATGAAGAGACGAAAAATATAAGATTAGAATAGAGAATGACAGAAGAATTCTGGACTAAAGAAGGTTTGAGACAGGGATGTGCTTTGAGCCCCACACTGTTCACTATATTTTCGGCAGATTTGGGAGCAGAGCTAAAAAGAATAGGTTGGGGAGGTATAAAGATGGGGAATAGGAGAGTGTGCTCCCTATCGTACGCAGCTGACATTGTGATGTTAGGGAAGAAAGAAGAAGACATGAAGGCAACGTGCAGCAAGCTAGAAAAATACCTAAACCAGAAGGAGTTATCTCTGAATGCAGAAAAATCTAAAATGTTAGTACTTGGAAAGGGAAGAGGATAGAAAAGGAAAACAATCTGGAAATGGAAAGATCAGGTAATCGAAACGGTCAAGGATT
Source organism: Andrena cerasifolii (assembly GCF_050908995.1). Taxonomy (NCBI): domain Eukaryota; kingdom Metazoa; phylum Arthropoda; class Insecta; order Hymenoptera; family Andrenidae; genus Andrena; species Andrena cerasifolii. The sequence goes on from NC_135118.1 coordinate 2,351,175, forward strand.
TTGTACATTTGGGATTCCATTTACAGAAAAATGGAACTGCAAAGAAACACATACAGGAAAGGGTGGAAAGAGCAAATATGGCAGTACGGCAAGTATGGGGCATAGGGGAAAGTATTTTTAAAGATAACTTCAGGAGAAGAATGCTCATGTTCGATTACCTGATAAAAGGAGTTCTGTTATATGGAGTGGAACTGTTCGGATGGAAAGAAAGAATGGAAATAGAGGCAATACAAATAAAATACATTAAACGGTGCTTAGGTTTAGATAGATGTACACCGTCGTATATAGTCCTACAGGAGACGAATAGGGATAGAAGCGGGAAGAAGGGTGTTAAAGTATGAGGGAGGGATCAGAATGGAGGGGCGTAGTAACTTATTGAAATTCTTTTAGAATCCTCAAAGAAAGAAAGCCTCAAAGAGAATGTTACGCGCCGAGGCTGAGGGCAATGAGAGTGGCGGCTGCGAGGCCGAGGATTGAATTTGTTTTTTAGAGTTTGTTAGTAGCGGACGAACCGGGGTCTGGTATCCCCGGGAGCCGCTATAAGGAGGTTGGATGTCGTGGACGAACCGGGGTCTGGTATCCCCGGGAGCCACTAGGAAGGTAAGTTTCACGGAAGAATCGGGGTCTGGTATCCCCGGGAGCCGCTATAAGGAGGTTGGATGTCGTGGACGAACCGGGGTCTGGTATCCCCGGGAGCCGCTAGGAAGGTGGATATCGTGGACGAACCGAGGTCTGGTATCCCCGGGAGCCACTAGGAAGATGGTTGTCGTGGACGAACCGGGGTCTGGTATCCCCGGGAGCCACTAGGAATGTTAGTTCAGCCTCGTAACTTTATAATGTGATACCACTTGAGCGGTAAAGAGGTATCTTTGTGGGTTGGTCTCAAAGAGGAAATTCGGATGGTGATTGAATAGAACACTGAATTTATAATAACTAATTATATTCTGTAAGTTCAGTCTTTACAAATGTTTACGTGTTTTTGTCGCGGTACCTAAGTCCACCTCTCGGTTTTAACGCACTGAGAAATGCGGGGGTCTCAAAGAGCTTAATAATTACAACACCTATCAGCGACTCTACGTACTGTATGGTTAAAGTTGAAATAATACTCGATCTCGCAAGTCTCTTTCGTCTACGCGTACTAGACTGAGAAATGAGCCCCGAGCATTGATTCGTGGTCCTTTTTATATCGTGAAATTCGGCTAAAAAGTAGTGGGGATATGAATACCTTCATTGAATATTAGGTTTTCCGGGAAAACTCGGTTGCATCCCACCACTGCAGGAAACTGTGACCCCGCCGGGTCACGCGCATTCCGGACACCCGAAAGGGTTTAAGAGTTCGAAGATAGGGTTGCGTACGTAACAAGAAAAATGCAAGAATAAATTGAAACGTGGTGAGAGAAGGAAAGGATAGAATATATGAGAAGAAATGGATGGAGTCAGAGCGGGGTAGAACAGTTGAGAGCGAAAGGGAGAGATACAGGGAAAATTCTGTCGGATAGGGATAAAGAAATATAAGGCCAGGAGCAAATAAACAGAATAAAAGAAGCAAAATATAATAGAGTATATAAACACATCATGTGTTCTAGAATACCAGAGTACCTGATGAGAGAGGTCAAGGGCAAGGGCCAGAAATTGATAGCAAGAGTGAGATGTGGAAAGATGAAACCATGTAATAGGTATTGGGAGGACAGTGAAAAGAGAAATTGCGTGATATGTGAAAGAGGGCTAGGAACATTGAAGCACTGGGTGGAAGAGTGTAAGGCAGGGCTGCACAAGGAGCCGTTTTTAGCGCCTAGATGCGAGCAACCAGCCGAGTGTCGAGCCGTCCCGTTGCTAAGGGTAGAATCAGTGAGGAGAACTGCAGTAGTGTAGGTCTGGGTTAGATGCGTGCTCGTTCCCCAGGGAAGTCCCCGAGTCTTCGGGGAAACGGTGCGGAGTATGCATCAACATCATGCGCGTGAGGGGGGGGGGGCAAGCGGACGTATCGCTAGCTTGCTCTCGCATCAAGTCCTCCTCCTCAGGCGCGCTACTCCGCATCCGAGGACGACCACCGTGGAATTTTAGTGGGTGCAAGCCCCACATAACCCCTGACCCTCCCCCGAGGGTTAGGGGTATCCGTTAGGGATTTCTCCACGAAAAAAAAAAAAGGTGCGTGCTCGTAGGCGCGTAACGTAAGTGTAGGGTAAATCCGGGAGACGCGGTCGGGCCGGAGAGTTAGTCGAGTCGCTATACTCAGACTCTGTGTACATGCAAAAGTGTGTTAAGGTTCAGAACAATGAATTCTCTATGAATCAACTGTGTCGACCAACTCTCCGGCCCGCCCGCATCTCCCGGATTTACCATATGTATTTCGGCTGCTCCACGCTCGGCCGGTTGCTCGCAGGTAGACGCTAAAAACGGCTCCTTGTGCAGCCCTGGTGTAAGGGAATAGAGAAAGGGGGATGTTCGTTAGTGGAAATGTTAGCGGGTAGAGTAAATAAAGTGCAATAAAATGGCTGAGAATACTAGAAGAGAAACTCAAAGACAAAAAGAGTGAGAAATAATATACTAATAATAGAAAAAGTGAATGAAGAAGTATGGATGGGTGGGTGGTTAAGTAAAGGTTGTAAACCAAGTCCTATTCTGTGGCCGATGAGGCTAGAATTATAATAAATATAACTATATTTATTTAAATAATGAAGTCGGTTAATGAAACAGATTTCTTATTTTTTATGTAACTTCAAAACTGCTTCACCGAATTTGATAATTCTTGCTCCGTGACCTAAGTTGATCGAAGCTAAACTGAACGCAATAAGCCTCACGAAAATCGGTTCAGTAGTTACGGAGAAATTCGCGGACAAACATACATATCTACAAGATGAAAATTAAGTCAGTAGGTTCAGATAAGTAAATAAAGATTAACTAACAAAATGTCAACCCATTCGAACAATGTTACATACATACATACACATCACACGTAGAACCTCTTTCTTTTTGAAGTCGGTTAAAAATACAGCCAACAGACTCATGCGCACGCACCGGCCGGCAGACCTCCGGGGCTTCATTGTGACGATCTCGAGTGACGAGAAGTGGCTCGTCGAAAAGGAAGTCTAGCCTTTAAGTAGCCAATATAAACTTCGGCCCGCGCCAACGGATTTATCGTGTACGTTCCACAAGACGAGAGGCAAACAATTGCGACCGTAAATAAACTTCGCCTCGGCGACGCGTATAATCTAGCATTGGTGCGCGCTTAGATCCTCTTTATCTTCCTTGCACGCTGTTCCCGCTTGCCTCTTGAGATAAAACAGCGCCGTATATACACGTCCCACGACCTTGAATGCAGTGTTTCGTTAGCACGCGTGCCGCTTTATGAACAATCAAAATTTACTGGGCCGATATGCAGCGGTAAAGTGATGCCAAGTGGAAGACCGTTGCGTTCGAGCGCGTTGGTGACCGCGCGCGTGCGCAATTTTATTGGACGCGCAGTGTCAGTCGCGAAGACGCGAGTTCCACGCGTTGTTGGAAGAATTAAGGCGGATCCACACATATCAGGCCCGTGACGGTTCAGTGCCGTCAGTGTCAGTGGTATAGCTAAAAAAAACCCATCTTGATCAGAACATTGCGCTTGCGCAAGCGGGAGCTAGGGGGAGCGGTACCCCTCAGGATCCAATTCAGCTCTTCCGCCGCGCCGCTTCCTGGGCAAAAATGATTTTTGCCGCCCTTTATGTTTCATTATAGATAATTATTTTGAAATATAAGTTTTGATAGTGAGTGGATTTTTTTGTAGACATTTGTTGAATAATAAAAGCCCTTTGTTTTATAAAAAAATTAGTGATTGTATGGGAGATTTAAGAACAATTTAAAGTTTTACTTTTTTATTGGGTTTTAGCCCCGTCACGCACTCGCGACAAGTTGCCGGCGACCAGGTCACGGGGATATATGAGTTCGTACGCGCTTGGTCGCGGCGAGCAACAAAGGTTTCTGGTCTCTTGTTGACCAAGTTGCCGGCGACAAGTTGCAAGTGCGTAACCGGGGCTTATTGATTTTAATTTTCTCTTTCCACCAAGTTTGCCGCCTTCAAATTTGCTGTTCTGGGCAGTTGTCCTGCTTGCGCCACCCTAGATCGGACACTGTTACCCCTCCACTCATGAGGCACTTAACACGCAATAGATTAAAATGTGAAAGACTCCCATGATCATGAGAATCCTTGTTGAGTAACATTCCTTATGAGTGGAGGGGTAGATTTCACTAGATTCCGTTTGCGCAAAGGCGATGATTCGATCAAGTTGAAGTTGCTTAGCCACACAAAATATCGTTTCCCTGTTTTTGAATGGAACAGTTCATACTTGTCCGTGTCAATTACTGACACTGTGTTTCCTCTAAACTATTGGTTGTTAAGAAGCGTTACTCGTTTTATAAAATAATAATTGGGTGACAAGGAAAAGTTAATTAAGAAAGGCGTATATTTTATCAGTTTGTATATGGTTGCATATCAGTTCTTTATTTAATAAATAATGTTAATTTGATGTATGGTAATTGAGTTGGTTTTGTTACGAGCCGAGGCTGAGGGCAATGAGATTGGCGGCTGCGTGGCTGAGGATCGAGTTTGTTTGTTAGAGTTTGTTAGTAACGGACGAACCGGTGCCTGGCTAACACCGGGAGTCGTTATAAGGAGGTTGGTACGCGTGTACGAACCGGTGCCTGGCTAACACCGGGAGCTACTGGGAAGGCAAATGTTCACGGACGAACCGGTGCCTGGATAACACCGGGAGCCGTTAGGAGGTTGGAAAGCGTGGACAAACCGGTGCCTGGCTAACACCGGGAGCCACTAGGAGGTTGGAAAGCGTGGACGAACCGGTGCCTGGCTAACACCGGGAGCCACTAGGAGGTTGGAAAGCGCGGACGAACCGGTGCCTGGATAACACCGGGAGCCGTTAGGAGGTTGGAAAGCGTGGACAAACCGGTGCCTGGCTAACACCGGGAGCCACTAGGAGGTTGGAAAGCGTGGACGAACCGGTGCCTGGCTAACACCGGGAGCCACTAGGACGGTGAATGTTCACTGACGAACCGGTGCCTGGCTAACACCGGGAGCCACTAGGAAGTTGGAAAGCGTGAACAAACCGGTGCCTGGCTAACACCGGGAGCCACTAGGAGGTTGGAAAACGTGGACGAACCGGTGCCTGGCTAACACTGGGAGCCACTAGGAGGTTGGAAAGCGTGGACGAACCGGTGCCTGGCTAACACCGGGAGCCACTGGGAAGGGAAATGTTCACGGACGAACCGGTGCCTGGATAACACCGGGAGCCGTTAGGAGGTTGGAAAGCGTGGACAAACCGGTGCCTGGCTAACACCGGGAGCCACTAGGAAGTTGGAAAGTAATAAAAACTTGGTAGAAACTAATTTAAACGAATGAAAGTCGGTAATAGATTAATAGCACATTCGCCAATCTGCACTAGTGATATGAAACATTTTGTTTTAAGTCGACTTCATAGTTTTTTCTTATACAACGCCCGCTAATTCCTTAAAACCGAAGCTGAAAATCTGAGCACTGAATTGATTTATGGCCAATAAAGGAATGTCAAGTATAAAAAGTGACAGAGGAATCAGTGTTCGAACGGAGAACAAGAATACAATTGGAATTAGCAAAGTTGATTTCACAATCTTTGCGTGAAGATGTTTTTAATGTTTTTCGTGAATTAAAGGTACAATTGGAATTAGCAAAGATTGGAATTAGCAAAGATGATTTCACAATCTTTGCGTGAGAACTTTTTTCATACATGAGTCATGTTTATGGGGGGGATTTCATCACTTTTTTCATAATTTGTGAATTTTTGTTGCGTTGATCTTATCAAGCTAATGTACCGCCGGTCACTCTCTAGGAAATTTCACCACAAAGAAAACGTATATATGCGAGGAAAGAAATTTATTACTTAATAAATTATAAATAAATTTACAATATTAAGTTAATAAACTTTTCCGCCTTAACGGCTTTCCTCCTGACCGCCACGGCCCCGACCACGACCACGGCCTCGGCCACGATACTGTGCGTGGATATTAACGTATGCGAATTTTACACGTTCGTTTACGTTAAACTCAGATATGTTTCTTTTTTTTTTAATAAGTTTATTAAATATTTTCTAATTAATCCTACCTTTAACCCTGATTAAATATATAAATTATGTTATACGTGTGGTAATACGTATTCAGTGGATTGGTGGATTTTGTGTTAAATTCGAGTTCTCAGATATGTAGCAAACATACAAGAAGCAAACAGAGGATCGAAGCTGAATAAAATCGTGTAAACCTATGATTTCTTTTCATTGAATGACAGCCAAGTGACATTTATAAATTATGCTTTCGAGGCGACACCTACTGGCGTCAAGTGGAGGAGGAAAACGTGACGTCATAACTCGTAATCCTAAAAGTATCATTTTTATAACTATTAATTCAGAATAAATCTTATATCTTTTAGACAAATAGCTTGATACATTAAGTAAAACGACATATGGTTTCGGAAAAAAAAATGATTCGCTTAATCATGTAAAAACACCGGCACTATGTCATAAAATAAGATAATAAGGCTAAAATAGCTCCGACGACCTGTCAATTTCGCTATCTTTCGTGTATAGAGACATGGTCGCTCAGTGTGCCTACGGGTAGAGGGGAAGGGGGATTTAGCTTCCAGACGCGACCGCGTCTGTTGATGACGATTAAAAATTAAAAAAAAAATCTCTATATCCCTCTATATCCCTATATTCATTTATTTCTTCAGAATATGCGTTTGAAGAAGGGCCAGATTTTGGGGTGTTGAGGGTAACCCACCCCCTTAACCGTCCGCCGCACGAAGGTGGGTCAATTTTGACCCGCGTTCAATCTTCATCAGTAGACGGATTCATAGAATGTGATGAATGTTTACTATACAAAGTACCTAATCCATCTAAAACAGGCCACCTAATACCTTCTTCAGTTAGGACGACACAAGAAATGTTTCATTTGTAATTTAACTGGCCGATATAAAAGGGCAAATACACTGCAAGCGTATGTAATCAAATTACATATGAAATAGCATTTGCATCGTTGCAACTGAAGAAGATATTTAGGTGGCCTGCTTCACCACCCGGTATATTTGTAGATACCATGCAATCGTTATGTCAAGTACGTTGTACGTAAATCCTGAAGATACATAACAAGTTGCATAGTTGTATTTAAACTGTATATTGTTTGCAAATAAGTGTCATAATTTTGTGAATAAATCGTACATTTGTATTTCACAAATACCTGTACTTTAATGTAGATATGTCTCGTCTTACCGTCGAGCCTTCCACCATCCGATGGTTAAGTGTGACTAAATCAAGTTCCCGCCCCTCGAAGAATGAAATTCGATTGAAATATTGGAACGTTACATTATCCCAAAGACCTTGTCGAATTTCAAATTTAGCCCGTTTGCATTATACACGCGTATATATATCTAGTTTGCAGTTTGGGACAGTAGCAGGCACGTAGTCGGTTTACTGTTCCACTTTTCGGTAGCGCGAAATAATCTAGCGCGAACGAAATATGAGGCACGAGGACGAGAATGTTGGCTTTTCGTAACGTCATTACTGTGTCACCGACGGCGTCTAATTTTGTTTGTATTGTCGCGAATATCGCGAATGCTCCCGCTGCTATTATTATTATTAACCCTCCGTGGTCACGTCTGCTTATAATCACAAATTTGTCGCATGGGGTTCCCCGCACCCCAGCGTCAATTTTCAGTTATAATTTTCGTATTTTTGAATGATTCAACTTTTGAGTGATAATTGTACATTTGTAATACCCATACAATCATGCTGTAATGGTCTAGTTGAAAACATAATTGTGCCCAATTTTTAAATTTTAATATTAAGGTTTAAATTCATTTTGAATTCGTTAAGCTGCGACATTAGAGTTGGAAAATTGCCTGAGGTGCGATACACCCCGTGTGATCACGGAGGGTTAAATGAAGTTGCAAACACTGTGAGACCCAAAATTAAAAAAAAAAATCGTTACAATATGTCCCACGTGGCATTGGTAATACTATAGTATAGAATTTGATTTTTTGAACTTACAATTAGAGATGTACCGACTAGGGTTTTGGCCGACTAGCAGACTAGCCGATTAATAGACCCCCAAGAAACCGAGTAATCGCCGATTACAAAAGTGGCTGGATAGTTGGCTTAAGGGGAGGTTCCGCTCTAAAAGTCGATTTTTTTATTTCGTTTATCGAATGTGTTCAACCTTTTAGGAATGCTTATTTAAAAGGATTTGTTGAAATTCGTAATATTCCCGAAGTTATAGGTATTTGAGTAGCGGCAAATGCATGGGTAACACCCGGCCACTTGGCACTCACGTAATTTCCAAAAGTTATTATCCAATTCGACTGAAACTTTTTTTACTTTGAAGAATATACTTCTGGCTAGGGAGGATACCAGAAAAAAATACAAAAAATTGAAAATTTGTAATTTTTAAAGACGTTGAAAGGATGAAAACTATAGGGAAAAAGTGATTTCAAACTTCAAGTGCCGTTATTTTCTTAAAAAATGTCATTTTTGTTTTTTTCTGTTTTCCCCCTAGCCAGAAGTATATTCTTCAAAATAAAAAAAGTTTCAGTCGAATCGAGTAATAATAACTTTTGGGGATCCAGGTCCCACCGATTTTGATCAATTGTTTGACGCTTTGACTTTAACGCCTCCCCAGTGCAGCCTGCAGTGATTACTTATAAAACAAAAAATACATTTCTATAATTTAAGACATCTTTAATGCAATGCAAAAAGTTCCATTAAATTATATACAGTAGTTTTCCTTTAATTAATTCCTAAGTATCACCTATTTTGGGGGGCTCTAGACCGGAACCACCCCTTAAGGAGTTACGCACCCCTGAGACACTCAAACATAGACGAATTTTTTTGCAGCTGCTATGAGCTTGAAAATTATTTCTCTACTTCTTATGCGCAGAGCATGTATTGGTACATATATTGTATAAATACTATACAGAAATATTAAAAAATGGCCGAGTTATTTGTTGTCCCGTGAAGCTCCTCCCCGTGAACGGTGTACCAAATCTCTCACAAAACTATTTGTCCGATTGATTTCAAACTTGGTACACATATTCTTAATGGTATTATCTACAATGTAGCATATCATTTTCTTGGTGCGATAACCCATTCGTATATTATAAATGTATTAAGTTTGTTTTGTCAGGTGAAAAACAAATAATTTTCTTCACCTTGCTTTCATTTGTGAAATAATTTTTTTTTCTCAAATCCATATACTACATTGTAGGTATTTTATTAAGGAACACTAAAATCATCATGTTTTTCATTTCAGATGAAGTCGGCAACTAGTCGGTACATCTCTACTTACAATGTTTTCTACAAGGACTCTTCAAATATCGTAGTCCTTAGGCAAATAAGAAGACGGGTGGTCATTAGGAACATGGTTATTAATTAATCATTTAACTACGCACGAGCGCGATTGCGCACCTTGCTTGTTTCACCAAAATTGCGGCAAACGTGATATCGCTGCGTGAATAACAAATGACTCACTTTTTACTCGTTGTTATGTGTGCTAACCATGGACGTAAGAATTAAATGGACGGAGCACAAAGTCTCAACGTGGACGAGGGGGGTCGAGCCAGTCGATCGGGAGGAGAGGAGTCGTGGTGGGCGGCTTGTGATTGGCTGAGTAGTACGCATGCGTCGCGCTTTATTTGAAACGGAATGCTTATATAGGGTGTATTAAAATACAGTGGCGGACAAAAGAAATTTTGCAACTTTTAAAATCGCATAACTTTCTTAGAATTGGTCCAAACGACATGAGCTTTTCTTCGAGAAGCTAGAAGTTTGCTAAATCACGTGTTTCGTCGTTTGGAAAAAAAAATGCATTTGGTCGGAATAGCAAGAAAAATAGTAAAGGTTGTTTTTTAAACTTTTTTTTGTTGAGCCTGTAATGAAAATTCAAAAACCCGTTTATAGATTGAAGTAAGTTGTATACGTGTCTAAAATTTCACGAAGATCGGTTAACGTTGCTCTGAGCTATAAACGTTTAAAGATCGCAGAATAAGGTCGAGAATCGCGGAAATTCCCGAAATTAGCAATTTTCGACCTTATTCTGCGATCTTTAAAGGTTTGTAGCTCAGAGCAACGTTAATCGATTTTAATGAAATTTTTGGCATGTATACAACTTACTCCAATCTGCAAACGGGTTTTTTGAATTTTCATTACAGGCTCAAAAAAAGTTTATAAAACAACCTTTACTATTTTAGTTGCTATTCGGATCAATTGCATTTTTTTCAAAACGACGAAACACGTCACTTAGAAAACTAATCCGTCTAGCTTCTTAAGAAAAACTCATGTCGTTTGGACCACTTCTAAAAAAGTTATGCGATTTTAAAAGTTGTAAACTATACATATATATGTATACTTATATATTACTTATATATATCTACTTACATATTAGCCCCTGAATTGACAAGTGGCATAAGTTTTACCAAGTCTTAAGACAGCAAAATATAATGTTACAATTACGTATTAACGTTTCAAACTCAACGACAAACTTAACCATAAAAAAATATAAAAAAGACATATACCTCTTATTAATGACATGTCACTTTCATTAACCAATCACCGATCGTCCACCACCGCATGCGCAGTATCGTGCACCCCTCCCCACCCTTACTTTCACGAGCTTAGGCCCCGCAGCTTTGTGCTCCGTCCATTTAATTCTTAGATCCACGGTCAGAGTTGGGCAAAATGTAATCTAATTACAAATTGCAAATTACGATTAAACTGTAATTGTGTAATTAATTACACATTATTTTCTGTAATCGTTCATTCAGGTAGTTGACCACTTGGTTTTGTCAACTATCTAAACGAACGATTACAGAAAATAATGTGTAATCAATTACACAATTACAGTTTAATCGAAATTTACAATTTGTAATTAGATTACACTTTGCCCAACTCTGTCCACGGTGCTAACACAGTCGTTGGTTAATTTTAAGACTTTAAGTGGCGTAAGGTCTGGAAAAATGCCCCTTCAAATCGGTCAGCCATTCCCCATCGCTACTGCCGAAATAATATTGTCCAGGTCGTCCCGCGCTTTAAGCACATGTCGACGTTAACTTCCTCAGGGACGATTTTTAAAAACAACGTCAAAATATTTTTGCGCCACGAAATCTCAAGTGGAATAAAATATCAGTTTTACCAAAACGGCGGGATTGCTGTTTTTCTTGTTAGGAAATTTGATAGTGAATAGAAAATTCATCGGCGTGAATACACGACGACATCAGTTAAGATATTGCTGTTATTTTCGGAAAACGCGTTCAATTTTGAGTGTACACAGAATGGGTGCGGACGCGTCGTACAACCAAGCATGGGGTGATTCTGTGCGCAAAAAGAAATCGAAAATGTGCAATGAAATATTTTGGTACGAGCTTCCATTTTAAAATATATCGAATTTGAAAATCCGTCTGGTACTTGCACAGGATTAAACATCAGGAGAATTTATTACTAAAAATAATATATATGCGTTGTGAAATAAATTGTAGAATAACATTGTCAGATCGGACGATCTGGGGACACCCAGTATAGAACAGAATATCGAGCGGAAGTTCATGAACGTTCACGGTCATAAGAGGAGAAAGAGAAAGAATAAAGTATCGATAAACACGGTACATGGCACAGGTAACGCGGGGACATCGAACTTTTACTTTTAAATGAATACTGCAGCTGCGTGACTACCAAGAGAAATGTCTGCAGCGAAAAATCGATCGAATGGAATATCGTTGGTTCTATAGAACAGAAATGTAAAAAAAAGCCTCCGCCATACGTGTTTCCATACAGTAGAAATACAATTTCCAGATATTCCAAGACTTTCCGAAATCGATCTTACAATATTTTTTAAATATAAAATGCAGATATTAACCCTTCGTGGTCACACGGGGTGCATTGTACCCCAAGAATAATTTTCGAGTTAAAATGTCGTGTCTTTACGACTTCCAAAGGGGATTTATCGCAAGAAAAAAAAATATAAAAAAATTAAAAAATCGCTTTTTTCCCACAACCGTGGAAAATTTCAGGTTTCGCGTGAAACCACGAATTTTAGAAAACATTATTAATATTTTTGTTTCTTACTTTTTTCTAATTGCTTAAACAATTGATAAAACATTTACCATTTAATAAATCTAATTAAAATAAGTAACTTTTGTCTTGAAATTTCTTTTCTATCTCTTACAGATTGCGAGTTAGAAAATAAAATCGAAAAACAGCCGAATCTTCAGGGGTTAATTCCACCCCCTTAGTGTGATTTTGGGCAGCAAATAAAAAATTGCGTTGTAATCAGGAGAAAATTCACTACATATCCACAAAGTTTCAGAATTTTTTGAATTTTCGGGTTCGGGATCATCCCTTGTCAGTACAATAAAAAAGAGACACTATACATATGTAACTGCGTAAAACAAACGTTTTGGAAATGTTTGTGGAAGAGGGGAGAAGGTGTGTTACTTTCATGACGCCGTTACGTTTGTCCCCACTCTCCCCTAAGTATTACGAACGTACAATTATCACTGAAATTTAAAAGATTGAAAAATACGAAAATGGTAACTCAAAAAATGACGCTGGGGTACAGTGAACGCCGTGTGACCAACTTGTGATTATAAGAAGCTGTGGCCACGAAGGGTTATCAATGAACATAAGAAAGGTCAAAATTAAACACAATTTGGTTAACTCCCTGTCTATGACGCCGTGCAACTTTTTGGAAATATTTATTATCCGTTTTATATCGCAGGTGTTAATTCACAAAAGTTGCATATTCAACTATTGTATCATAGAAATTACAAACCTTTGTTTTGCAATAAAATGTTTGTGAAATGAAATTGAAATGAACCTGTTAATTTCCATAGAATCTTTGTCTACTATATCAATGTCTTACCAATATTCTAAAGATTTTGATCATAGAGGTTTCATGATTTGGATCCAAGATGGATTCACACCCGTTTTTCGTTTCAAATATTTCAATTTAACTCGGCGGAAGGCGCTACTGGGGAAAATTTACCACAGAGGCGCTAGTTGCGAAAATATGAAGACTGTTTGAGTTTTTGTTACAATTTTTTAAAGAACTTTAATAAAGATTTTAAGATATTTCGTAAATTTTCTTTGATTCTTAAAACACTGTACTTTAACATAAAAATTACAAAGTTAAAAAAAAAGATATTCTGAAACCGTGGTATTTTACGTTTCAATTTTGGGTATTTTTGACCCGGTAGCGACAACCTGTGCTACAATATGGGGTGCGCCTCCCGCCGGGTTAAAAGACTTGAGACAATTTTGAAATTAATTCAATATGATAATTCAAATACAAGTTATTGCTAATTTACTACATGAAAAAAGTGATTTTTTTTAAATTGTCTCAAGCCTCTGTGTTTAAAGATCATTCGGTTAAAACGGCCAAAATAAAAAAGTGGTTCATTCTATTAAATTAAGCTTAATATTTTATTCTCATTTTAAGCAAATAGGCACCTGTAGGTTGCCGGCCTCTAAAATTTGCCGCCCAAGGCTGCAACTTACTTACAAGGGATGTTCGGTTACCCGAACATTCCGATTTTTTTTTAAACTGTGGAGGTTTGTAGGGGACCTCGATAAAAGTATCAGACAATTTTTTGTTTGTCCCCGTTTTCGGATCTTCAGGGTGAAAACACCCCTTAACGGTTAATGTGTGATTTCCTACTTTCCTGTTTATCGTGAAAACTGTAATAGGTATAAAAAAATTGTTACACTGAAAACTTAACTGTTTAAAATTTGTTTTAAATTGTTTAAAATTTGTTTTAAATTGTTTAAAAATTGTTTTAAATTGTTTAAAAATTGTTTTAAATTGTTTAAAAATTGTTTTAAATTGTTTAAAAATTGTTTTAAATTGTTTAAAATTTGTTTTAAATTGTTTAAAAATTGTTTTAAATTGTTTAAAATTTGTTGTAAATTGTTTATAATTTGTAATTTAAACAGTAAACTGTTCCCCACTACAAGTTTTTAGCGATTCGACTACATAGTTTTATACAGCATAAAAAACCATTAAAGTTTCTTTATAACATTTTTTTATATCCACTGTGGTTTTCAAGAACTACTGGAGAATAGGAAAATGGACATTACCATTTAGGAGGTGTTTTCACTCTGAAGAACCGAAATTGGGCACAAACGAAAAATTCCCAGATACGTACTTCTATCAAGGTCCTCTACAAATCTGCACAGTTTCAACAAAATCGGGTTGTTCGGGTAACCGAAATATATATTTTTATAGAAGAATTCTAAACAAGTCGGACGTTGATAGAAATATGTTTCGTCATTAGAGGACTTTAAAAATATATTTTTTACTTTGCATATTTTGCATATGCTGCTTATTTCTAGCATATACATGAGCTTACTTAAACATTAGCTCGTGTATAGTAACGGCCACGATATCAAGGCGATTAGCAAGGTCGTATTTACCGTAATAAACATCATACTTGCATAAACTTCCGCAATCAAGTAACGAGGAGTCAGTTGTTTTATTCACAGGTGCTACAAAGCCCTTATCAGTGAGATACCTTAGTGACTAACGATTGTTAGCTGAAAGTAGGTCATCCAACAGTTGTTGGATGCCATATTCAACAGATGTCATTCAAAATCTTGACAGTCTGATAATTTATATTCTAACCGGGCGAAGCTGGTTAACACAGCTAGTCTAATTACAAATATCCCAGAACAAAAGATTGATGATTATAGAAAGTTAAATATTAAATGTTGGAAAACTATGATAACCATAATGTCCATTAAAAATTGCACAAATTTTAGGAAAGTTTTAAGCGAAAAAGTGCTCATTTTAGAGCGTCGAAAATTAATTCATCTTTCAATGCCAAAAACCTATTGAAAAAAAATTGCAAAATATTGCTGGTATCTTTTAAAAGTTCATTTGCAATTATTTTTATGAAAAAAATCTCTCTTTATTAAAGAAACCCCCATTAGGGAGATCTGCACTTTGGTTTCAGGATCATTTAGTACCTTTTTCGTGTTTCCATCCAATACAGTAGTGAGTAGGAAATCGATTAATCGGGTTTTGTTCATGCGGGGTAGCGGTTATCCATGGTCTCGATTTTATTAACAACATACGATATAAACATATTGTATATAATCTTATTTTCAGGGCTCGAATGAAACCGTTAACTTTTATAAATAAAAGTTATTTATCGACCTGTTAACTTTTAAATTATTTCTTTTCTGTTTTAAGTTAACTTTGTACATTAACATTTTAACTCTGCTGTAAGAGTTTATTTTATGTCCGATTAATAAAAGTTCTGGATGATATACTTTTGAACAAATATTCAAGGATAAAATATAGAAGTTAGGAATATTTTTTTATTCTAATTATAAAGTTGCGACTATGCTCGTCGCAACTTTAACTTTTTCAGACCAGAATAAATGTTCCTGTTTCACTAGAACTTTTTTCTACTTTCAAGGAAATAAAAGTGTCATATTTACAGAAAAATGTATGGAACAACAATTTCAATCAACACACTGTATTTTATAACAGTTTTCTCGGAACAAAAAAGACAATAGTTGTAAAATTACAGTTATTTAATAATTAATTGAAAATTTTAACAGTTTCATTCGACACCTGCTTATTTCGTACAGAAAATTCGTGTTTACTTTTAATCGCCCACGCCAGTTTGAGAAACGGTGTTTCAAGAAAACGCGTAAGTATTTCCCCTCAAATCTGAGCGCAGATCGCATGAGCTGCTTTGCTTCTTAACGATATAGGGTAAAGGCAGGTAATATGGAACTCCGTAAAATTTCGATAAAGAAATCACAAACTGTTCAGGCAATCGTGTATACTAAGTAAGTAGATCCCTAGACACAATAGACGATGCTACTGCATCAGTCGGGCATCCATCATTCAAAGGGAAACGTTTATATTTTTCGTGGGGTGTAAAAGTTTCTGAAAAGTGCATGAAACAGTTAAATGTTGTAGCGAAGGTATGTTACAAAGTATTATTTTGACATAATTTATCATTAATTATGCGTGTTCTCGATTACACAGTTCGACAGCCATCTGGACTTGTAACATTCAATAGCTGAAAATGAATCCGCAAACCGTTTGTCGCCATTACCCTCAGTTTTTGAGAAATTCGATTTTGAAAAAAACTGCATATTTTCAGATTTGAACATTTTTTTGTGTCGAAACGGTATTAGTTATTCGGTTGTTCGTTGCGTCAAATTATTCTACGAACCCTCCCGAATACAACTATATAAGTTATTGGTGCATTATAAACATATAAATATGTTTAAACAACGATCAAAGGGGAAAGAACGCCCGAAATGCACCTACTTTTGCAGATATCTTTCAATTTATTTGCAAAAATAAGGGTCTAGGAGAAAATCTGACTACTCCACGCGATGCGGCAGACATTTTTCCTTCGGAAAGCGTTAACAGAAGTGGTAAGTCACGTTTTGTTTTCAATGCAGAAGCGAAATAGTTTGGCAAAACGTGCGGCGTCGTCAGTGGTAGTCAACAGCGGCGCGTGAGCCACTGCCGCTCAGCGTTACAGAATCGCGTAACGCGCGTGAGTACCACTGTCCGCGCCGCATGTTTTGCCAAAGTTTTTCGTTTCTGTAGTGAAAACAAAGGGTGTTTTACCACTTCTGTTGATGGTTTCCGAAGAAAAAATGTCTGCTGCATCGCGTGGAGTAGTCAGATTTTCTCCTAGACCATTAGTTTTTAAAATATATAGAAAAATATCTGCAAAAATTGGTGCATTTTGGGTGTCCTTTTTCCTTTGGTCGTTGTTTAAACATATTTAAATGTTCATAACGCAATAATAACTTGTATCGTTGTATTCGGGAGGGTTTATATAATAATTTGACGCAAAAAACAACAGAATAACTATTACTGTTTCGACACAAAATATGTTCACAGTTGAAAATTTGCAGTTTTTTTTTCAAAATCGAATTTCTCAAAAACCGAGGGTGATGGCGACAAACGGTTTGCGGATTCGTTTTCAGGGCACGAAAACATATAAGAAACGGCTAATGAATGTTACAAGTCCGTAAAAAGTCAAATTTTGTCGAACTACACTGCCCGAAGTTACCATAAAGCCACCTACATTTTAATGTATTTTTTGAAAAATATGAAATTTAACACTCTGTCTCATCTACAATTATATTTAGTTCATACCAAACGTAGATGTACATAGTAGTGGCTCAGACGTATTTACATTTCGTATTTATTTACTTTTTTGCTGCGCGAAGCAGCATACGCGTGCGAAATTTCTATAAAGCCGCTTATTTTGTATTTAGATTCCGAATGGATAACTACAGCTAGATATTGTTAAAGAAGAGTAACTGCAATCGCAAAATATGTACAGTGACTCGCATTAATATTCGGACACTTTTTAAAATCGCATAACTTTTTTAGAATTGGTCCAAACGACTTAAGTTTTTTGAGAAGTTAGAAGGATTAGTTTGCTAACTGACGCGTTTCGTCGTTTTGAAAAAAAAATGTATTTGGTTGGAATAAAATAAACTTTTTTTTGTGAGCTTGTAATGAAAATTAAAAAAAAACCGTTTGTAGATTGCAGTAAGTTGTAAACGTGCCTAAAATTTTATCAAAATCCGAGCTACAAACGTTTAACGATCGCAGAATAAAGTCGAGAATCGCGAAAATTTCCGAAATCAGTGATTTTCAATCTAGAAACGTTTTTTTTTTAATTTTCATTACAAGCTCACAAATAAAGTTTAAAAATTGACCTTTACTATTATTTTCGCTATTCCAACAAAACACATTTTTTTTCAAAACGAGGAAACGCGTCAGTTAGCAAACTAATCCTTCTAGCTTCTCAAAAAAAACTCAAGTGGTTTGGACCAATTAAAAAAAAGTTATGCAATTTTAAAAAGTGTCCGAATATTAATGCGAGTCACTGTATTTGTGTCAAAATTTATCTATAACTTCATTGAAATCGTATATATGTTATATTTTAATATATTTTTAGTAAAATGCCACGGGGAAAATTATTAACGAGTGAGGAAAAGGCATCCATTAATGCTTATAGGGATACGGGATGTTCTAATCGCGCAATTGCAATTAAAATCAATAGATCACGCACTCTTATAAATAATTACATAAATTTGGGGTGAAGACCATGGTAAAAGCCATCCTCAAGGTGGAAGACAGAAACTAACGAAGAGGCAGCGTTCGCGGTTGATGAGGTCTGCAGCAAAGAATATAATAGTGCAGCGCAACTTCGCACTGAATTAGAATTGCCGTTAAGTACGAGGCGTGTGCAGCAGATTTTAAAAAGTTCAGGGCGGTTTCGTTGGACGAAAATGCTGCAGAAACCAGCAATGAAACCATGAACAGGCCCGTCTGGATTTTGCACATACGCACATGTCATGGACCAAAGAATGGGAATATATTATCTTTCCCGACGAAAACAAGTTTAATTTAGATAGGCCAGATGGCTATAAATATTATTGGCATGATTTGAGGAAGGAGAAAAACGTGGCAATGAGTCGTTACTTCGGTGGTGGCTCATTAATGATTTCGGCTGCATTCAGAAGCAACACAAAGACTCCAATATGTAAGATTACTCACAAAATCAATTCGATAGCGTGCACAGAGTCGTTGGAAATGGTTTTAATACCATTTACAGAAGAGATTGAAGACGATAACTTCATTTATCAACACGATAACGCTGCCGCTCACGCATCGAAACACACGAAGCAGTGGTTACATGAAAAAGATATTAGGGTTCTGACATGGCCAGCTTGTTCCCCGGATTTGAACCCTATTGAGAATCTTTGGGGAATACTTGCAAGAAAAGTTTATGGCCATTGCAAGTAATATAATTCCATTAAGGAATTATGCAACGCGGCCAACGAAGCGTGGGCGTCTATAGAAAAACAAACACTTGAAACTTTGATTTTGTCAATGCCGAACCGCATTTTTTATGTTATTCGAAGAAATGGCAATTACACTAATTATTAACATAGAAATAAAGAAAAAACTATTGTTAATTTTGATTTTATTTATTTAAAAAGCAAGTCGCTTTATAGAAATTTCGCACTTTGTTCCTTGGTAAATTCTATTTTTACATTTTTTTTTAAATAAATGTTACTTCTATTAATCCAACCGATCTATATGCTGTTTTTAACCCTCCCAAAATGGTATGATACACAAAGTTATCAATAGCATGGAAAAAGTATAAGATTTTATCAATAAACATGGTGGTTTTGTGGTAATTTCGGGCAGTGTATGCCATTCAACACTAGTTTACCAATAAAGTTACTTACTTCTTACAAGGAAACTCCGTACGATTGTAGAGCATGTCGGAGTATGTAAGAAACGATTTTTTTTTCTGCGGAAAAACACTCCGAGGGGGTGAAATCAGCCCCCAAATTTTCAGCGATTTTGCGTTTTTCGAGTATAACTTTGTAATGGTGCGAGGTAGAAGAAAACCGTAAATGGACAAAATGTTCAGTGCTTGATGCCGTATAACGCGCTGCAAAAGAAATGTTTGTACGTCCAACAATTTATAAATAAATTAAAATTTTCGTTATTTTACATATAATTTCTAACCGCGAGGGTTGGGGACGATCTTTTTCCGTGTAAAAGTTATAATTCGCAATGGTTTACTAAAATGTAAAAGGAAACAATTTTGGTTGATTTGTTTATTTGTTTACAAAAATTTTCCGCCTTTGTCCATATTACTACCATCTGCCACTTGACAATCGAGGATTTTTTTTTATTTATAAATTGTTGGACGTACAAACATTTCTTTTGCAGCGCGTTATACGGCATCAAACACTGAACATTTTGTCCTTTTACGGTTTTCTTCTATCTCGCACCGTTACAAAGTTATACTCGAAAAACGAAAAATCGCTGAAAATTTGGGGGCTGATTTCACCCCCTCGGAGTGTTTTTCCGCAGAAAAAAAAATCGTTTCTTACATACTCCGACATGCTCTACAATCGTACGGAGTTTCATTACAATCAGAATTTTCGGGTTCGATATGTTTCTTTGTTAGTATAATTCTTAATTTCTTGTCGGAACATGTGTGTACGTAATATGGAACATACCGAGTAACATAGATGAAGTTGATAATGACGATGACGACGATGATGCGGAATGCTTATTTTGCGATGGCAATTATAAGAATAATGACAATGAAAAGTAGACCCAATGTATTCGCTGCTTTCAGTGGGCACACGAAGAATGTGGGGCTTCCGACGTATTATTCCCGTGCCCAACGTGTAGGAGACGCAAAAAGCAGAAATAAATTCCAAAAATGATGTATATTTATTTATTTGTATCTTCTACTTAAGAAATTTTCATTTTTAGTAAAAAAAAAGTAAAGATTTTTGAGTTTTCTTTACAAATTTCCTAGGTGTTCCATATTAGGACCCATTTTTTCGAACGGCCGATTTTCACTCCTTTCAGTTTTTTTACTATAATTGCAAAACAATTGGATTTTTTACATTTGACTATGTAAATATGATTATGCATTAGCTCCTTCATCACCATACAGCACACTTCGTGGCGGCAACGTTGCAGGATGGTTGCAGTAACCTTGCAGTGTTGCATGATTGCAGCGCAATGTGGATGTAACGTTGCTGCGACGTTGCCGTGCAACATTGCACGGGGCGGACATAGAATTATTGCTGCATAGTTGCATCAATGTTGCGGTGCAATATTGCGCGGCACCGTTCCTACAATATTTCTGCAACGTTACGGCAACGTTTAATAACGTTTCCACAATGTTACAGCAACGTTGCGCCAGTATTGCGGCAACGTTCCTGCAATGTTGCCGAAATGTTGCTGCAACTACCATTTGAACTTAAAATATTTCCGTTGTTTGTAATGATACGAGAAAATGTCTAAGGAAAACAATGTTCGCTTCAGAGAGACAATTATTCTGACAGAGACGATTTTTGTCTCAAGGTTATATTTCCCGAAATTTCAAGATCATCGATGGTTTTTTTAATGGAATGACGTATTTTCATTACTGTAACGTTATAGCCAATAAAAATACAAATTCAGCCATGTATAATATGTTGTCCTTTTTGTCCAGCAATCATTTTTTTCCTGAGACATTTTCTCGTATCATTACAAATGTTGGAAGCCTCGTGGTTTGTGAAAAATAAATATTCTCAGTTATGTTTGTTAAACACTATATTGAAATGTATTTGACTTTAACTGATACAAACGAAAATATATATGTATATAAATACTATGCAAATAAACTTATTACTTTGTTTTACTCTTAAACTCAATGCGGACCAATTTTACATTTTACATTCGGTTCAACATCACCGGAAGAGCCACCATAACACCTACCGCAATATAAAGGACACTCGTTACCAACTTAAACAGAGTTACTAACAAAAACTCCCAACAACAAACAACGGAGATATTTTAAGTTTAAATGTTAGGTGAGTCACCCTGTATATTTTAATGCGTAGAATGACACATGGTGGAAGTTGTAGTACATACCTACTAGTGTTACAAAACCCTAATGGAGTTTGTCAAAATGAGTCTTCGTTTTTGAATAATTTGAGTTTAAAGTTTTGAATCACCAGTTCGAATCCCCTTGGGGGAAAAGAATTTTCTTTGAGAAAAAGAACACGAGCTTTATACTTCTATGATTCTGCAGACAATTATATACACAGTTATTTATATTTTGGGCCCTACTGCCCGAAACGTTGCAGGAGGCGGACATAAAATTATTACTGCACCCTTGCGGCAACATTGCAATCTTGCACTGCAACCATTCTGTAACTTTGCTGCAACGAGAGTGTGCTGTATGGGTCCCGTCATGTCAGTTTTATTAAAAAAAAAAAAAAAAAAAAAACTAATTTCCCTACTTTTGACAAACTTTTGAAATCAGGTGTTCCATATTACCTACTGTTACCCTAACTTCGAAAATGTTTCGAATTTCTTTATGAAATTCTAACTGAACATTCTTAAGAGGTTGCACTGTGGTTGATTTATGTAATGTATATAAAAAAAATGAATTTTTGAAACCTCAAACCAGCAAATACCTCGGTTAATCGAGGTCCAACAGTGTATCGCGCCCTGCAGACATCCTGCGCAGCATGCACCGCATAAATAGATCGCGCTGCACCATGCACGACTCCTAAAATCCCAGCGTATACACTAATCAGCACTGTTCCAACCATTAAGTCGACTTTCCATCGTGTCTGGTTCCTGACTCATTGCTTGCTTGGGTTGGGCAGGAAGGAAATAAACCCTAGTAAACTCGTAGGTATTTTAAAGGATATAAATCGCGCCAGAAATTTGCAACGCACGGCAGCGTTTGAAAGCACCGGACGAACGCGAGGTTGATGATTTATAATACATTATTCGTAGCTGTGGAAATTCGTTGACACAATCTTCAGAAAAGTTTCTTAAAAGGGGCCATTCTACTTTGATCGGCTGAGAGTTGAAGCTATTTTTAAAAAAAAAATTCTCAGTTAATATCGCAAATAATAAAGTAAATCTTTTTGCAATTTATTAATCTCGTCTTATATTATGCAAAAAAAATTAAAAAGAATTGTTTTTACCTTGCTTTGAAAGTTTTTTATGGCGTCAATATGGCACATAAAAAAGAGGTATACATATTCGTGGCGCAGGTGATTTCCCCACTCAGGCTTATCGGCAACACAAAATTCGAAAAGATTCTTAATCTGTATGACTGTCGCTATCACTTGCACCTCAACTACCAACTTTTGTCGAAAAATAACCGAGAAAAAGGGTGTTTTTTCAAACCTTTTGTTCCAACCGGCGCCATTTTATTATTTTTCAATAAAAATTGGTAATTGAGCTACGGGCGATAGCGAGCCTCAAACAGATTAAGAATCCTTTCGAATATTTTGTTTCGGATAAGCCTTAGTGGGGAAATCACCTGCGCCATGATCGTACCTCTTTTCTGAGGTGCCACATTGGCGGTATAAAAAAACCTTTAAAACAAATTAAAAAAATTCTTTTAAATTTTGTTGCGTAGTATAAGAGTAGCTTAATAAATTCCAAAAAAGATTTATTCCATTATACGTCGTGTGTATTGGGAAACAAATCTGTAAAAGTAACTTGATTTTTCGGCCGATTAAAGTAGAATGACCCCTAATGCATTTCAGCAATTTAAGATTTAAGCTTCTCGATAGGATTTTACAAACTTAAAATGTTAAATTGCAAGCAAGCTGCGTTAAATCCTTCGTAGTTTGTGGGTTAATAATAATGTATGAGGTCGACGTACTTTTTTCTCTTGTTTCTATTTCGATACCAAATTGGAGGATATATTATTTCCGTTTATAAAAGCTACAGTGTTTCACGATTTTGCTCTCCAAATTATCCTCTCTACTTCTTTTAAATGGCTCAAACAGATACTTGCAGTATGTTAATAAAATAAAATAATGATGATAAAATAATGAGAGCTTTTTAGCCCATATTTAGACCATTTTCTCATGGACGCTTTGAGTGGTGAATATCATCACTACGCGATGCTATTCGCTACAAAAAATTATACTAAAAGAAGCTTACAATGTCGATAATATAGTGTTCATAGCAAATTAAAGTAAAGAGCTTAGATTAGGGGAGGATTCTCCGATTTCAATGACCTTCACATATGTTGTCAAGGTCATCATTCTGAACAACATTTCCCTCTAAACTTTTCGGCGCTAGGCTTTGGTTTACGAGATAATTGCAAAAATATATATAAAAAAAATTATGTTAAATGAGTTTATTAAAAATGTTGTAAAAACTAAATTAAAATGTACTAAAAACTAAAAATAATTCTTTTCTTGTGCTTCCATTCTGATGGTGTGAAAATGGTGTTTGATCACTTTAAAATAAAATCGTGGGGTGCCATGTGCAACCAGAAGGTGAAGTATTAAAGTGATTCATATCCCGTTTTGAAATATCGTGCCCCACGATTTTATTTAAAGTGATCAAACACCATTTTAAAACCATCAGAATGGAAGTACAAGAAAATAATTATTTTTAGTTTTTAGTACATTTTAATTTAGTTTTTACAACATTTTTAATAAACTCGTTTAACATAATTTTTTTTATATATATATTTGCAATTATCTCGAAAACTTATGCCGACCGCTAAAAAGTTTAAAAGGAACTGTTCAGTATGATAACCTTGACTACATATGTGAAGGTCATTGAAATCGGAGAATCCTCCCCTAATCTAAACATTTACCCAAATTAACTCTTAGTTCACCAAATTATTGTTAAAAAAAATTATACAAACATACTTGTAATATCTATTCAGATTCGTCGTTTTGCAACAAAACACGTTAACCAAACAAATGCAAGCCATTATCTGCGTCCTACAGCTCTTTTTGTTTCTCAGTCGTACTTTTACACCAGGGGTGCACAGGGAGCCGTTTTTAGCGCCTAGCTGCGAGCAACCTGCCTATTCCGTTGCTAAGGTTAGAATCGGTGATGAGAACTGTAGTAGTGTACGTGTGTACTCGTAGGCTCGTAGCGATTGATAGGTTACAGCCGGAAATTTCGTATTTGTCGAAACGCAATTCATAAAAAAAACAAAGGCGAAATGATAATCAATAAAAATGGCATTTAACGAAACCCGACCAGTTGCCCTTTAATAGACATTTCAGGCTGGTATTTTACGGAATATAAAAATGCTTATAACTGCAAAACTAAGCATTATCGGACATATACGTATGCTAACTTTTCTTATTATCTTGATGAGTAGAACCTAAGTGCAAGGGTGGGCGTCACATACGTGTACATATGTGTATATTTATTCATATATAACTTTCTAACTTATATAAATGATATATATCGTTAATTAAAAATTTGGTTCTCTTTGTGTCAGAGTTATTTATTGTATAGTATTAACTTTTTAAATATTTTATCTGTCGGTGAAAAGATAAGTATTATTAGCAATAAATGTTTCATTATCAGTAAAATCGAACCGTCGAGTCATATCAAATGGCGGCAGTAGCAAATGTTTTGGAAATTTTTCATGACCCCACCGAATTATATTACGGGGCCTGCTCTGCATTGGGGCCCCACAAGGGACCCAGCTACATATATTTACGCTACGAGCACGCGCGTACACTACTGCAGTTCTCCTCACCGATTCTCAGCTTAGCAACGGGACAGGCGGGTTGCTCGCAGCTAGGCGCTAAAAGCGGCTCCCTGTGCACCCCTGTTTTAAAGCTTTTCCGATACTTACAGTGAAATACCCACTATGACCGAAAACTTCAACTAGCCCATATTTAGACCCTAGCCTATATTTGCACCACTTCCTCTACTAATTGCGAGCTAGAGAAGTGTCTCGTACGAAAAGACTGATATTGCTTTCTTACGTCACCCCATTTAGATCAACACAAAGGAACATTAGTCACGTTCGATCAACAGGTGTACCAAACTTCCTTTCTGTCGATATTGCTGAATCCTATACAAAGAGAGAAAAGCACGAAGCGCAAATATTGACTTGTCCACCAAACAAACTGATAAGGCATCGAGTAAACAGGAACCTTGTCATATTATTTTTTTATCAAATGAATCGTCAGCATTCAAACAGTCTTATCAACCTCCAGAGTACAAAGACAGTACGAGCATCCCAAATATCAGTGAATTTCTTCTGGTATAAATGCCAAAAAATTGCAGTTGTTGGTGTATTTAGGAATGAAGAAAAAAATGTTTATATCCACAAATGTTGCTAATCATATAATAAAAGTTTCATCAAGTTTGATTTTATCGTTTCGTTAAAAAAAATTCTCCAAAATTACCTCGTTCGCAGCGTTTTTGCATGAGGATCCCCCCTTAAGGGGGTAGTGGACTATTGGATACGTAGAATCGTTAGTTTCTTTGACGCTAAATTACTTTGATACCAAACAATCATTATACTCGTGCTTTTGAACATCTATTGTGGGAATGTTTGCGAGTATTTACAACAACAAAAATCGTCGGAATGTATAAAATTGTCGAAGTTATTAATCGTTGAATGTAACCCTGCGCGGCGCGCCGCTGCAGGTGGTGTGTATCGATTCAGGTGAACCAATCATCTGAAAGCAAAATGCTTTGAGGTGATTATTCTATACACAAATATCTACAGTGTGGAAACTTGCCGATGAATTACAACAAAAATTGTGGAAGTTATACACTAATCAATTTTCTTTCCACATTTTTACGGGAAAAAATCGTCTTTAATCAGTTATAAAATGCTTCACAAACATCCAATATTGATGCGGAATTTCTACACGATAGAGAATGGAATTCTGCAGCTCCATTTAAAATTTTAAGTGAAAATATTCATTCGTTCAAGAGTTATGATGTACACCGTTTCTGAAAATGGTGTTTCGAGAAAACCAACTTCAAAGTTCGGGGTGTTACCTGTATGGCGTGGTTACTCGGTGGTACACTGTGTTACGTTCGCTGCTATAACTGTGACGATTATTTCAATTTTTTCATCAACATTTGTTTAAAATGTTCGTAAAGGATAAGACTTTCAGAAGCAGTAAAATAAAAAATATTGATTGTTGTGTATGTTCTTAACGTATTGGTGGCAACACTGTTTTTGAGATTCCGCGGTGTGCCGGTAGGAGTCGCCTACTGAGCAGTTTATCATCTTGTTGTGCGCTCCTGAAAAGTCACTCGCAATTGCTCGCAATAAACTGTCGTAACTGCATATCGTGCGAGTCTATTAATTTCCCTGTAGTTCGTAGTAAGGATACAAAATTGATTTTTTTAAGCTCAAATAGTCCACTACCCCTTTAAGAGGAGGTTTCGGTCAAAAAGTCGATTTTTTTTTATTTCATTTTTCGAATGTTCAACCTTTTAGGAATGCGTGTTTAAAAGGATTTGTTGAAATTTGTAAAATTCTCGAAGTTATAGGCATTTGAGTAGCATCAAATGCATGGGTAACACCGGGCCACTCGGCACTCACGTAAAACTTTAAACGCGTTTTTCTCGAAACAGTGTTCTCAAAACGGTGGGACCTGTATCTCCAAAAGTTATTATTTAATTCGACTGAAACTTTTTTTACTTTTAAGAATATACTTCTGGCTGGGAGGGAAACCAGAAAAAAATACAAAAAATTGAAAATTTATAATTTTCAAAGGCGTTGAAAGGACGAAAAATATAGGGGAAAAGGGATTTCAAACTTCAAGTGTTGTTATTTTCTAAAAAAAATATAATTTTTGTTTTTTTTTCTCTGGTTTCCCGCTAGCCAGAAGTATATTCTTCAAAATAAAAAAGTTTCAGTCGAATCGGATAATAACTTTTGGGGATACAGGTCCCACCGATTTGGATGAATTTTTTAACGCCTTGACTTTAACGACTCCCCAGTGCCGTCTGTAATGATTAATTATAAAATAAAAAATATATTTCTATAATGTAAGACATCCTTAATACAATGCAATAAATCCCATTAAATTATATTTAGTAGTTTTCCTTTAATTAATTCCTAAAGATCGCCTATTTTTTGGGGCTCCAGACCGGAACCTCCCCTTAAGGGGACATTTTACCGGCCGAAGAATCGGCCACTTTCCGGTGATGGTTTTTGTAATGAAAATACACACTTAACGTTTTCGATTTTCGGGGGGTATATTGTATCACTCTTGAGATACAAGAAAAAATCTTTGTTGTTTGTTTATTTTACTTGTTTACTTAAATATTTCGCAGTGAAGTTGGCGTTTTTAGAATTTCTGGCGGTTAAAATTTCGGACGAGTGGATCATGGGAAATAAAGAAACCAAACATATTTCTAATTCGCAGGAGTATGGTTATCTCGATTTCCACGAAAGAACAATTTTCAACCAAAATTATTAAAACGAGAGTCGATCAAAGTTGAAAGGCCCCAAAAGGGCATTTCTTTTCTGTTTAATAAATGTGGGAAAATATTAAAAAATCTTAAGATATTTGTGGTTAGCGAGATAGCCATACTCCTGCAAATTAAAAATATGTTTGTTTTTTTTTTGTTTCCGATGATCCAGTCGTCCGAAATTTCAACCGCCAGCAATTCTAAAAACGCCAACTTCACTGCGAAATATTTAAGTAAATAAGTAAAATAAACAAACAACAAAGATGTTTTCTTGTATTTTAAGAGTGGTACAATATACCCCCTGAAATTCGAGAACGTTAAGTGCGTATTTCATTATAAAAACCATCACCGGAAAGTGGCCGATTCTTCGGCCGAGATGGTAGAATGCCCCCTTAACTCGTCATCCCCAATTAAACAGGTTAATCTTTTACGATTACAATCTAGATGGATTAACTAATGCAACTGCATGCTTTACAAATTGTATCTGTAGCATGCCTTCGCAATTATTAATAGAGCACGTAAATACAAAGTAGCCAGCCTTGCATCATACTTAAAAGTAGATATAGAATGTCAGAATGACAAAACAGCTTAGGCCATTGGAGAGATATATATGTACACATAGATTTAGTGACACACAGGTCTGTTATCACTGCCACAATGTTGTTATTATTAATTACTTAATTACCCGGCGACGCATTTTAACTTCTCCCCACGAATATCTCCGAAACTCACAAAAACCTACTGAACAAACTGTTTCGCTTGAAAGTTGATTTGTTCCCACCAATGACCTTGAACGACCTTGGACAATCAAAGCGTTAGATCGAGATTTATAATTAATTAAGTGCACTCATACCGGGAAAATTTTCAAATTTGTTTCTCTCGAAAATCTTTCACTTGTAAATTATATTCACATAATTTTTTTATTTATATTGATTATTATATAATGTACAATACCATTTAGCTATACAGGATTCCTTGTGTAAAAACAATTCGAAAATATACCCAAATAGACTTTAAAGTGAATTCATGAGATCGTCCTGAGATGCCGAAATGAATTTATCGAAAATCTGAAGCAATGTACAGTAAATTCTGTTTGAATAAATATATAACATCAAATTTACCCAAATTTTACATCGTATCATGAGTTAAATTCTTGATCACGCAATGAACCAATACATTTACTAAATGTTTGATCAATATTGCTACATCGTTAGAATCGTGTTAATTTACTAAATATGACTAAAACATATGTTGTAAATATAATGCAAAGTGATGATGGCAATTTTCAATCATCATTGTGTGCTGCATTGATTGCTGCAAATGTGATTCAAATATGATCCCTATTTTTCAATGCACAACTGTAGGTAAATTTTGCACAAATATAAGGCAAATAGATGACGGTCTGACGCGGGAACGTTCGCAATCCGCTTTCGAGAATGATCGGATAATTTTTGATTTTGTGTAAATATTAGCAGCACGTCATGACTCAAATATGATTCAAATATGACCTCAACAGAATATTCTCATCGACTGTATAAAGATTGCTACAATATTCTCTGTTCTAATTGCATCATTACATGTGTTAAATTTAACGCCAAGGTGAGCACTCACAAAGCGCACAACATTGTTGCATTACGTGATTTGATATTCGATAAACTTTACGCAAATTTGCTGTAAATTGTCTGGCTGGGATAGAATCCTGTATAGCTAAATGGTATTGTACATTATAAAGTAATCAATATAAATGAAAAATAAATTATGCGAACATAATTTACAAGTGACAGATTTTTTATCACTGTTAATAAATGTTAATAATAAATATATTTCGATCATTCCCGATAAAAGTGGAAAGTGCGACAATGGGCATCAAGATCGTATTGCTGGTAATAGCAGTGTAATTTTATCTTCGCGCCAGGAGAAACTTCGCAGTCCTCGATACGCGAAGAAAAATATACTTGTTATACAGCATCGGAGTTTTGCCTTAAAAAAATATTTTAACAAGTGTATATTTAGCTTCTCCTCACCCCCTCGTGCGTAAGTACATTAATCTGACGCGCTCATGCTAAGCAGCAACCTGATTCTACAACCACTTTGAAAAAAACCACTGCGTTTCATTTTCTTCATGGTGTAAACTTGCAAGGAAACGTTCTCAACCCAAAAATTCTGATTTTAATAAAACTTCGCGTGAACGTAGATAGAACACATTTTTTTGCTGCAATTCACTTTGAAGGGGTGAGATTTTACTTTTTTTTTTAGATTAGATTGGTTGTAGTTTACGTTATTATTTTAAAGTGAGGGATGGGTTTGATACGTTTGGTTTCAGGTTATTATTTTATATTTTATACATTATTTTTTTCTTTACCATTGCTTATTTTTATTCTTTATTCTATTTACAACAGGTCAATGATAGTTACTTTGGAGATTTCTAATATGCTTATTAATAATTATATTTATATATATATATATGTATAGGATTTTTGTTAAAGATTCCTATGTATATATTTCATGGATGACTTTTGAAGGCTCATGTGGAGGCTCCTGTTTTTGGTTCTATAGTTTTGGCTTCGATTTTGTAAAAATTGGGTACTTATGGAATGCTTCGATTTTTAATAATTTTTTATTTAAATCAGCCCTTAAAGCTATCGCATTTTTCGTTTTTTTTTAATATAACTTTGTAACAGTGCGAGATAGAACAAAATTTTAAATATAAGAATTGTTCAGCCTTTTGTTCTCTATCATATAGCCAGAAGTAAAAGAAAGTTATATTAAAAAAAACGTGATATCTTTAAGGGGTGATTAAGAGTCCCTAGCCCACACCCTTCAGAGGGAATTTCCACACAAAAATAATTTGGCAAGAATTTATCTTCAAATTTATATCTCAGGGTTTAATAATTTATATCTCATACACTGAGGGTTGCCAGGATAGGCCAGTGATTCCAACCTATTACTGAAAGCTTGGTATTAAGTTAGTTATGCAGTATAAAAATAGAAGGTTGTATTTTTTTCTTTCACCACCACTGTGTGCAAAAAATACGATTTTAATCATGTAGTGAACATATTGATAACTATGACGAAATATAAGGTGATAAAAGCTCATCTGCATGCATTATTCATCCTATAAAATCGTTCAACGTTCATCTAAAATATTTCCTCCTATCCTCAGCTTGAAATTGTTTTTGGCGTTGGTCGATCACGTGTACTTTACAGATTTATCAAAGCCACCCTCAAGGAAAGTTAGCAAATAAGCAGAATTTTTGGCAAAACTAAATGTAGTTTTCAAAAACACACCTACAAAGAAATGATATCACTTTGCAGTCTACTAGAAGCATTTTATCTGCAATACTTCTTGCACCGGCTATCGATCTCCACGCGCAGGACGCTCCCGTGAAATCAATCGCGTGCACATAATTTTACAAGGGTGAGAAATGGGACAAACCTATCGAACGCGCGAATAGCCTTTTATCCGAACGTAATTTCCAATGGCATCAAGGTAACAAGGTAAGGCCAAGTGTGCGCGATATATCTACACCTGCAAGTATTGACACGCGCTACTTTTTCAAGAAAATTTGCTGGATTCCTCCGCGATTCAACCTTCAAACCTCGCACATTCCAGGTTCTTTAGTGTCACGATAGAACTTTCCTTTATTTCTACAGGATTGGCTATTGTTGGAGTTCAACGAGTCTCAGTGTTAGGACTAAGGGGCTGCGTTTCTCTTTTTCTGGAGAAGAGGGGCGAAGGGTCTTGACCGGGGCATAAGGTGACGACCGTAGCCAGTCTGAAAATTGTGACCAAACCGTGCAGATCGCGTTCCGTCTCTTAAAGTTTCTTTTTTCTTGTATACTTTTATATATAACCAACTAACATTAATACGTGGACACACTGTGTATTGTCTATCTATACAATAAACCATAGTTGTGTTTATAGTGTGACATTTATTTTCAACCTCTGCGGAGTAATTTCCAACAGCTATGGTAGAGGAAAATTAATCCAAAGACAAAGCGTTTCTAATGAAGCAATGAATCTTGAGGCATACAAATAAATATAGGGTAGATGTCCCAATTACCGACTTCTATTACTTTAATTTTGCTTAGTGAAAATTTATATTGGTGTTTTGAACTTTTCTCTTTAATAAGACTTTTTTTCGGGCAGAAAATATTAATGTTTCATATTTTTTTTAATTGAAATAAAAATCCATGCTTTTGTCCCAATTACCGTGCCCTGAAAAGTGCGTTGTTCCTATTCCCGTGCCCATTTTTTAATAGCGTTCCCGCGGTTAGGTTATGTCTTTCAACTTTGAACTGTTCAAAACATTTTTTTTGCCCTACGAGAGGTGTGTTTATGTAATTTTAATATGACCTTTTCATTACAAAAGCAAAATATGCAAATGTAAATTTCTGTTCATCCGTTCTGAGAAACGAAAGTAAGGTTAGGTTTAGCAGTTACAGAGGGAGCCAGTGGGCACCGAGCGGCACAGTAATAGGGACAAGCGTTAAACTCCTGTCCCAATTACACTGTCCAACAAAATTGAACTTTTTTCTGTTCTGTAACATTCAATAGCCGTTTCTTACAGATTTTTGTGCGCTGAAAACGAATCCGCAAACCGTTTATCGCCATCGTCCTCAGTTTTTGAGAAATTGAATTTTAAAAAAAAAATGCAAATTTTCAACTTTGAACATCTTTTGTGCCGAAACAGGAATAGTTATTCTGTTGTTTTTCGCGTCAAATTATTCTATAAACCCTCCCGAATACAACGATACAAGTTATTATTGCGTTATGAACATTTAAATATCTTTAAACAACGACCAAAGGAAAAAGAACACCCAAAATGCACCAATTTTTGCAGATATTTTTCTATATATTTTAAAAACTAAGGGTCTAGGAGAAAATCTGACTACTCTACGCGATGCAGCAGACATTTTTTCTTCGGAATCCATCAACAGAAGTGGTAAGTCACGTTTTGTTTTCAATACAGAAACGAAAAACTTTGGCAAAACATGCGGCGCGGACAGTGGTACTCACGCGCGATACGCGATTCTGTAACGCTGAGCGGCAGTGGCTCACGCGCCGCTGTTGACTACCACTGACGACGCCGCACGTTTTGCCAAACTATTTCGCTTCTGTATTGAAAACAAAACGTGACTTACCAATTTTGTTGATGCTTTCCGAAGGAAAAATGTCTGCCGCATCGCGTGGAGTAGTCAGATTTTCTCCTGGACCCTTAGTTTTGGAAATATATTTAAAGATATCTGCAAAAGTGGGTGCATTTAGGGCGTTCTTTCCCCTTTGATCGTTGTTTAAACATATTTACAAGTTTATAATGCACCAATAACTTATATAGTTGTATTCGGGAGGGTTCGTAGAATAATTTGACGCAACGAGCAACCGAAAAAGTATTACCGTTTCGACACAAAAAATGTTCAAATTTGAAAATTTGCAGTTTCATTTTCAAAATCGAATTTCTCAAAAACTAAGGGTGATGTTACCAGGGCAGTGTTACCAGATTCACTTTAAAAATACGAAAACGTTTCAAAAGTGCTCTTTTTGCTATTTTTTCATAAAGTTTTGACCTTTTATGATATCATAAACAGTTTACATAAGTGCAAATCATGATAATTACCAAATTATTCACTTCTGTAAAGTACGTGTTCCTTACAGTTTTCAGTAAGATTTTAGGTAAATCCATCGAAATCTTCATAAGCAGTTTTGATTTTTTTTTTTACAATGCTTTAATTGTTTAAAAATGCAACCTTCTCATTTGTAACACATACATTAATAGTTGAACTTAATTTAAACAAAATCTTTCCTTATTTATTTAGGCGAGTTTTTTGTACGGCTTCTTTAAGCATAAAGGCACGATAATAGGGACAGGGCGCGGTAATCGGGACATCTACCCTAGGTACAGTGTGGAGCGCGGGAAAATACAGTTAGTTACTCACAAAAATATCCGCCCACCCTATATGTAACATATTTTACCCGTTAAATCGACTTCAAGTAAGAATTCACAATTCTAATTCACATTAATATAAACCTCGATTAATATATTTTTGTTGAATTGAAAAATAGTTCACAGTTTATTTAAAAAATTATTATTATCCGTGGAATTAGCAAAGATCGTGCAAAAAAAATATTCTTCCACATTCAATATTTAATTTATACAAACGTAATTACAATAAGTTAATATTACTATAAGCTTTAATCAATTATGCCTAGATTCAACTAATTTTCTGTGAAATTCAAACTTATCTTGTTCCATTCCTATAGCAAAACTTATTTCAGCATTTCTTTGGTAGATGATGCTAAATAAAAATATATTTATCTAGGTTTATACTATTTAAATTATATACCTAATGAATAATACTAAATTTAACATTACTTAAACAAATAAGTAAAATAAGTAAAATGTCTTTTAGATGTCTTGCAGTTTTTGCAGGGCTTTATTGAACTCACTACATGACTGCCACACAACTGTCCCACTCTTTTTGTTCATTTACTCTGATTCAAACGTGTACTTGTGGTGAAAGATAAAAATACCAAGTAGTTCAATGATGCGTTTAATATACTGTACTATTGTTCACGATTAATTTTATTCAGAATCTTGAACATTCCATGGTTCGTTTATTCCGAGCACCTTAAAGAAATATTGTAATTATAAGTGGGGATGACATCGGTGATGGGGGTGGGGGTGACTCCTAAAATTACTTCTCGGATTGCAAGACTTCAGATTTTTCACCGTGTTGACACAGCCAGAAGACACTTTGTTTAAGGTAAATTCATAAGAGAAAGTAGTGGGTAGATAAGGAAACCCTGCTGGCTGTTTTACTTCACCGAATCGAGAGCTCACGTGATGTATGACTGTAAGTCTTCTCGAAAAAAAAAGCAGAGCGTAATTACCTACACCAGATGTCATTTAAGAAGGAACCCGTTTCGCGCATGTAGAATGAGCTTATTGGCTCCGGAAAAGCGTTGGTGGGGGGACAGCCAATAGTGGCTTCTCCCGGCACCAATGAGCGCCAACCTGCGCAGAAACCAGTCTAAACTCGTCGATTGGCAGGTTCCTTCTTAAATGACAGGGAGTATTCATAGTAATGCACCAAACACAAATAGGATTGCTTGATCTCTTGATTCATTGATGTGCCATAGTCAGCATCCTCCTAATCTATCACTTGAGCACATGTCCTTACGGAGCTGCCTTGAGGAAAGAGTGTTTTATCACCATGTCGACGTCATTAAGAGAGCAGAGGCTTGCATACGAGAAGCAATAAAATTGAGCACCTCGCAGCAAGATTAATCACAGCTTTTGAGTTATGACGTGTGATGTACGTAAAAAAAATTCTGTGTCAAAAGCAAATGCGCGATTTATTGCAAATTTTGAACCATCGAAATTTGCAAAATGCGCCAAACGTAGAAATAAAAACTTATCAACTTAATACTTATTACTCATTGTGTGAAAATATATATTTTTCAATTAGTGTTCTCTTTTTAATGTTGAGTCAAAGCAATAATTTTACAAACAGCTTTTTCTAATTTACTAGAAGTAGGTAAAGATGGAGCTGCACCCCTCTTGCTGCAAGGTCCTGAATTGGAATCAAAATATGGAAGCTCGATACTTTATGGAGCTTCATATGCAGGAAAAATGACTTACAAGGGGAGGCCGCGACATCTGGGACACGGATTTTGATGAATCACATATATGTTGTAGTGTAGATGTAGTAGACCAATATATACCACACATGTTGGGTCCACTACCCCAGAGTTTCCGAAATATTAATAAAAAAAGATGTTTATGCGTTGACGAACAGAAGCGATAGCGAAGTTCATTGTAACGATGAATAGCGACGCGTGTACAAAAAAATGTACCTGTGGCCATACATCTTTTATTAGATGTGCCATGGTGTCGTGAATTTTATCGTTTCATTTGTTTTTGCGATAAATGCCATATTTTAGAATATAAAAAATAGCACTTTATCTTTTGAGGAATAAAACAATACAAAATACATTTATAGCAAAAATCTATAGAAAAATAAACTTCGCCATCGCTTCTGTTCATATTTAAAAAAAACACCCACCACACAGACATTTATATTTCTTGATTTTGATTTTTTTTCGTGAATTTTGAAAATCTAAGATCAAATTCGTTATTAGCTGTCAGTAAAACCCACAATGGCCGTTTCAATATGGTGGACGATATATTAAAAAAAAAACACCCACTACACAGATATTTATATTTCTTCATTTTTTTTTTCGTGAATTTTGAAAATCTAAGATCAAATTCGTTATTAGCAGTCAGCAAAACTCACAATGGCCGATTCAATATGGTGGACGATATGTTTAAAAAAAAACACCCACTACACAGACATTTATATTTCTTGATTTTTATTTTTTTTTCGTGAATTTTGAAAATCTAAGATCAAATTCGTTATTAGCAGTCAGTAAAACCCACAATGGCCGTTTCAATATGGTGGACGATATATTAAAAAAAAAACACCCACTACACAGATATTTATATTTCTTCATTTTTTTTTTCGTAAATTTTGAAAATCTAAGATCAAATTCGTTATTAGCAGTCAGTAAAACCCACAATGGCCGTTTCAATATGGTGGACGATATATTAAAAAAAAAACACCCACTACACAGATATTTATATTTCTTCATTTTTTTTTTCGTGAATTTTGAAAATCCAAGATCAAATTCGTTATTAGCAGTCAGCAAAACTCACAATGGCCGATTCAATATGGTGGACGATATGTTTTTAAAAAAAACACCCACTACACAGACATTTATATTTCTTGATTTTTATTTTTTTTCCGTGAATTTTCAAAATCTAAGTTGAAATTCGTTGTTAGCAGTCAGCAAAACTCCTGGACATAATTGTTTAAATTATCGGACTGACATAGAAGTTCGTACATCGAAGCGTATGGGTTGACGCGTTAGCGAATTTTCACTTTTTTGACCTAGCATATCTCAGAAACTAATTGTTACCTCAACTCGAAAATTTGTTGCGATTGATGTCTCATCATAAGGTATCATTTGGGATAAAATTCCGTTCTAAAATCGTGGGACCAAAAAGAGGCGAAAAAAGGCTCCATTTTTTGGTCACTCTTTATGGAATGAAAGAAATTTTAACGCAATTGGGTCGAAAAAGACCCGGGGGCCGTAGTGGGACAGAAGAAATGGTAAAAAAAAACTCGGGGCCCGTAACAGGATTAAACAAGCGGCGATTCTAGGATTAAGAAAAACGTGTTTTGCATCAACGTCAGCGTGCACGGCAACCGCGTCTATCCAGAAACAGGAAACGGGTCGCGGAGAACTGCATACAGATGCACGACATGCAAAAGAGGCAACGATCGGCTAACTATCCGCGATCACGTTCAAGATGTTTCCGTCGGATAGTCTAAGTCCCAGCGCGATCGAAATGTCGAACGGTGAAACTAATTGTAAGCGGCTGAACCAAGCGGAGTCTGGAAACTGTGTCTCGTGCAAAAGGATACTGTGAGGTCCATGAAACGGGGCACTGCGTTTAGTACCATAGACTATTTTCAGGTGGACATCAATCGACTTTTAATAAATTATAACTGATGGTAAATTATAAGGAACATGCGAAGTTTTGAGGAAAAATTGTTTTAACCCTTAACTGGTATCCTGGGGTCGCTCGTGACCCCAAGCACCCAAAGTTCGATGTACAATTTTCAGTTGCCTAAGTTGGTAAACTGAATTTCTAATTAATTTTATAATAATACTTTAACTTTCTACGCTTCTATTATTTTATACATTACCTAAGATGAACATATTCATAGTGGTTGCTCTAGTGTCGACTTTACAAATTTCTGTGTCCTTTTTTATTTGGGGTCTGCCACGACCCCAGTATACCAGTCACGTTTGCCAAAACAGTATACCAGTTAAGGGTTAAGTGAAACCTATTATCCTAGTCATTAATCTAGACTTTTAATAATGCTTTTAGGGGAGACTCGTGCAGTACCGACCAGCGTACAGTACCGACCAAAGCTAGTTCTCGCTTCTTCGAACAGATATTAGCACTTTGTTTGTATTAACAAATGAAAATCACAATTCTCTATAACCTATTTTGGAACCATATTGTTTACCTCATTGCTCTCGATGTTCTGAGGCATTAAACGTATACGTTGATATTCAGTGGGTTAACAGTTATTTTTTAAAGCTAATCTTTTGTTCCTCATGTGAGTAAATGATTTTGTTCTATTATGTATACTATCTCTAGTCTATTAAGACTATTAAAACGCCCTACTGTCGTTTGCAGAAATGAAGGCGCCTGGTCGCTAAGCGGGGCAAGGGATCTACTTTGCTCGCATTTGGCTCCCACCGCCTGTGTCCTGTGTTCGCTTAATTTGTATTCGTCGAAGTTGCCGCGTCGGCCAATGCGAGCGAAGTAGCCCCCTTGCCCCGCTTAGTGTCCGGGCGCCTTCTTTTCTGCAACCGACAGTAGTTCTGCAATATTTTTTTGTACAAAATATACCATGATCTAAAATCTTTCCCCGTGTTTGTTGTACAGTACCGACCATCCAACTGTCGTGCAGTAACACCAAATTTTTCTTATCTGTAAGTTCAATCTGTTAGGAAGTCAGATTAATTTATAGGATGTTCATTTAGTCTTCCTTCTACCTTGTTGTGAAAAATAAAGTAAATAAGGATAGGTATGATAACCTAACAAACAGGAAGCTCGGATTTAAAGAAGTTATCCAGTGTGTTATTTGCAAGCAGAGTTGGGAATGAACTGAATAAAAATTTATTTAAATAAGGATCAAATAAAAATTACTTTAACTTTAGATTATTCGCCGAATAAAGTTAATTTTTTTATCTCATGACAATTTATTCGACGGACAATGTTAACTTTTTTATTCCACGAGAATTTATTCGATGAATACAGTTAATTTTTTATTCGTTATTCGAAATTTTATTTAAATAAAAGATTTGCCCATTCTGTTTGCAAGGAATCATTTGACAAAAATTGGGTGTAGTGCACCGAACGTGAAGGTGAGCACACGTCGAATGCACAGTTCAGGAGAATATTAATTAAGTATTATACTTGCGATGTTTGTACAAATAAAATTTGAAAAAAATCTTGCAGTGCACCAATTAAATGCCTTTTTATTAACATTGTTAATCATTTAGACCTAAAAATTTACTAATTTAATAGTTGGTCGGTACTGGACGACAAATTTTCGTTTCCTAGAAATTACAACATTTTTACTTTTGCGAATTATATACTCTTATTATTAAATTTCACAAAAATAATTAACCTCCTCTTATTAAATTCCATCTATACTGCAAACGTGTTTTTGAATTTCTGATTTTTATCGACTCTACCCCAAGATATAAGAAAGAAACTTCGAGGGGTCGGTACTGCACGACTCTCCCCTATATATTAAAAAATTCTAATTTAATAACTCTATTGCATTTCTTTACTTCAGAATAGTTTCATTATATGTACTTAGAATATTGAAACAGCAACGTCCCTAAATATTAATGATGCCTCGCACTGGTAAAACCTTTTTCCACAAAACATTATTGTGGCTCACAGAGTTGGGCACAATTTGATCTAGATAACGAGTAACTAATTAGATTTTATTTGCCAGAAAATAAGATTTTTTCCATTTTATAAATAATGCAAATAACGGACATAATTTATTACTTGCGAAAATAATCCTCAGTTTGTAATAGCAAAAACTCGTTATTCGAATAAATACTTCGATTAAATAATGATAAATAATTCAAATGAAATGAATCTATAAAAAATAACAAATAATTATTACCCGACTCAAATAATCAACTAACCAGGATTCATTCAGATAATTATATTACAAGGGAAGATCTGAAACCCGAAAATTCTTTTGGCTTGGGCCTTTATTTCGTCGTCTTAAACAATATGTCGAAAGTCCCCATCGATCTGACATCCGCTAAAAAGTTTACAGAGGGTTGAAGGTAAAAAAGCTGTTTTTCTCGAATATCTCGTAATCTAACAATTTTACAACAAAAATAGTTATTGTGAAATTTATAACTTAGGAAATTCTTTACAAAAAAGATTGTATAAGTTTTTCCGTAGGAGTAACTATTTCCATGTATAGCGGGTTACAAAGTTTCAACCCTCATAATGTTTACAAGGGAAGATCCCAAACCCGAAAATTCAAAAAATTCTGAAACTTTGTTCACATGTAGAAGATATCTTCCTGATTACAACGCAATTTTTCTTTGCTGCCGAAATTCACCCTAAGGGGGTAGAATTGACCCCTGAAAATCCGGTTATTTTCCGATTTTCTGTTATAACTCTGTATAATAATTTTTACCAAATGCTAGATCTAATTAAAAGAAGTAACTTTTGTCGTGAAACTTTTTTTCCATCCCCTACAGTTCGCGAGTAATAATACAAAATAAAAAAAAATCAGGGGTCAATTGCACCCTCTTGGAGTGAATTTGGGCAACAAACAAAAATTGCTTTGTAATCAGGAGAAAATACACGTATTCACAAAGTTCAGAATTTTTTCCGGGTATTTGATCTTGCCTTGTTAGATAAATATTTATTCGAAACAATTCAAATAACGCCGAACTTTGGTGATTCACTAGTATCTCTGGTATACCCATTTAGCAGAAACGGTACTAATTTAAAAAGCACAGAAGAACATGGGAAGCTTAAAATCCAAAATACCAATCGGCTGCCACAAAACTGTCTGGTATGGAAGGGCCCTTACGTTCACTTTTCCTTCCTACAAAAAGCAACGGAGCCGTGCAACCCATGGTTACAAGGAAAATTGCACGATTTCACCCGTGGTGTTCCCCGGCGCCGAATCACTGTTGGATTAATCGACAACGAGAGGAATAATCTGATCCACCTATAATTATTGCAGCCCGACCGCCAAGTGGGACACACGTGAAAGTTCTCCTCGGTTATTAACAGATAAAGCCGCCCAGTTAGGTGGCTGACTCGATAATGATATCGATTGCAATTCCATTGACGGTCACCCTTCGGTTTTATTCCCTCGCGCGCGTAAAAAATCGATACCACCCGCTTTATTTATATCTCGGTGGTCCCCTGCGCGAACGTATCGACGGCGAAATCGTAACAAATCGAGGAGGAGGACGAAGAAAAAAAGACGGCGCGACGCCGATGATCGTATCGAGAATATTCCGCGATCTAGTGCTTCTAGACGCTTCTAACGTTCTCTCTGTCTGCCAAAGGGAGCCTCTGTCGCGCGGCCAGACACTGTTGACATTCACGACCGCTTTATTACTTCAGCATCGCCGATGTAAAACCGCGGCGCCAAGTTTTGTTCCCACACAAACATTGCGATCTTTATGGGCCGCTCTAGCTGTGCAGGGTAAACGATAAATAATTGTGGTACAACTGGCCAGAACCTCGTTCCTGGTGAAGAACTAAATGGGAATTATGAAATAAATTCCTGGGCAAGCGCAGCTATCTTTTTGGGTCGGTCTAGCAATGAGGGGCACGCGACAAATTGTGGTGCAACTGAGCAACACTTCAAGAAAATACATTTTTAAAAATGATACGCTTTGTAGAGTGAAACTCAGGGTGAGCATTAACTGATTGCGTGTGTAAGATATTGGAGCTGTGTTTTAATATTTAAAAACAAATGAAAAACGAGTTAAAAAAAAATTAAAATGCATTAAAAAGTAAAAAATAATTTTTTCCCGGATTTACTCTACGACTCTCGATTTTTTTACGTCGACGCATCATCATTTGCGCGGTGTAAATCGGGTGCCGACTTAAAAAAATGGAGAGTCGTAGATTAAATAAGGGAAAGAATTATTTTTAACCGACTTCAAAAAGGAGGAGGTTATAGTTTACTTTTTAGTGCATTTTTATTTTGTTGAAGTAGGTTTAAATTTTTTTTTTTAATTTTTTTTATTTGATGGTTTCATATATATATGAACCCATCAAATAAAATATATATATATATATATATATAATAATAATAATAATAATTAGGTGACAATAGTTTTTATTAACCAGAACTACCAAAATATTGGGCTAATATTTATACAGTCCGGGGATGGGACCGCCGGGGCAGCGCCCTCTTTCGAATAAAAGAAAGATCATCAAAATCGGTCCATATGCGGAGGAGTTATGCGGGGACAAAAAGAATGAAATATATACGGATCGAATCTATAACCTCCTTCTTTGTGAAGTCGGTTAATAAATACCCTGGGTCATCTACCCACTTGGTTACATATTAAAATTAACCGCGTCACAAAATATAAATTACATGCAAAACTGCTCGATGCTCAGTGACCATACTTCCATGTGTATG
This sequence comes from Andrena cerasifolii, assembly GCF_050908995.1. NCBI lineage: Eukaryota > Metazoa > Arthropoda > Insecta > Hymenoptera > Andrenidae > Andrena > Andrena cerasifolii. The sequence continues at coordinate 2,393,292 of NC_135118.1, forward strand.
TTTGTATAAAAACAATCGAAAGAAACCCAAAAAAACAAATTATGCATTGGTGTCAGTTTTGTTATTCTCACCTCCTCGCGCCATTGTATGTAATTGTTAGGGTAATAAATGGTTTGGGTCTCATGCCAAGATAGTAAGAAACAATATTTAAGTGTAATTAAAAAGTGCATGTTCTTCGTCTTTCATTTACTAATTAATTAACTGCAAAAAGTTCTTTGAAAAACCAATTTCTTACAAAATTGGTTTGGCTTGCATGAGGCTTTAATGAGTCTAATGTCTTACATGCGGTCGAACACAAAGCAGTATCACGTTCAAAATCATTTCTCTATTAAACCACAAGGCCAATCAACAAAATTTATTCTACACATATCTTTCACTGTCTTTTCCGCGAGGAATCATCTGCCGGCCGATTACATCACGATTTACCGCCCACCCTGTATACGCATAGATTTTGTGCGGCGACTACACGCGGGATCTGTCCTACAATTTACTTTCATTATCGTGGGTAATTCATTGCGACGCAACGTCTCGCGTGATTCTTTTTTTAAACCACTCGAAGCAATTAGGTGATTGGTGTCTATATTTGGAGTGGGGAAAAAACTCCTTTTAAATGACTAATGCGTGTGGCGTGGTGCGCGTAGAAGCGTTGCAAAAATATTCTAGAGAAATAATGGAAGGCATAGACTTGGAACAGGTGAGCAACTTGCATTTATATAGACCGTTGCGTGTAGCGAGATGTGGTAAGATTTCTTGGCCTAAAATTATCGCACCAGAATAACTTGTCGAATGATTCTAATGGATTGTATATACGTTTTGATTGCTCTTACCAATCAGTCACAATAAGATTCTAACTTCTAACCAGTGGAACTAAAGATAGTAACGAACAACGCGGATACATTTCGATTAAATACATTCCGACTTGTCGCTGTATCGTACGCATGCAGTTTGGTATATCTATGCGTGAAGTAGCTGGAATGTTTGCTGCGCCCACCACTAGATGGCTACGGACAGTAACTAATTTTCGTGTACTCTCAATGGGGAAGGATGACTGCAACTTTTTCCCACCCGTGACGCCACCAGCGCACGTGTGAAACATTATGTAACTACCCACTTCGTTCATTCCACAAATGAAAAATTCGCGCGCAAATCATTCGCACATGCGCACTCGTGCAAAACCACAGTACATGCGCTCGTGGCGCCCCCTGCCCCGAGCTTTGCGTCATCTTCCCCATTGATACCGAGCTTCTACATACATATAGATAATCGTTCCAACGTCTAACCGCGTCTAAGGCAAGGTCTGCTAGATAAAACCCTACTAACGAGACCAGCTTCATAGAACTGGGACACAACGTTTGTTTTCAGAGCATTAATACAGGGTGTCCAAACATGTAGCGGCTAATTTTATAAACCGTATCAAGGGGGTCGGGTAACTAAAGGAAGTTAATATGGATCCATGTCTGAATACGCTTTAGTAGGAAGTTATAACTTATTTTCTGTAACTATGTTGTTTATTGTTATTTGTTAATACGGCGTGTAAGTTAGACCGTTACGTTTTAGTAACTGACAACCTGTTTAGTTCTCGCTGTATACTGACACATTGGGATAAAATTACCCAACCAGGGGGTTGGGAAGAGTAAGGGGACTATTATAAATTCAGATTTTTATCTCTTTAATTAGAAAATCACGATTTTTGTTAATGTGGGGACTATAAATTAACCAACAACTCCACCAAAACGAATCTTTCAAAATTCGATACTTCACTTACTGAGCATCCAGAGTAGACCAAGCTCGTAAATAACAAATTGACTTTGGAATACGATTTCGCGAGAACTATTACAGTTACGAAAAAAACTGTTTATACCCGAAGTTGACATATCTATCTGACATTATTGAAGACATGCCAGTTCAGCTTTGGGATAAGTAATATGAAAATTATTGAAACGAGAGAAAATGTTACAACCGACCGTTACACCGTGTCGATAGTAACACAATGTTAATTTAAAAAAAAAAAATACTTATTCAACTAAATTATAATAAATGAAAGGAAAGTGAATATTTGGCGAATGAAGGAAGGGAAATGTTTGTTTATAAATAAAAAGGCCTAAAAATATGTCCAATTATTTAAAAATTATAAAAATTTTACCCAAGTAGGGATTGCTGTGTATCACAAATACGACAAATGTATAAATCATTTTGTTTGTACTATATGGCTTCAGGCAAACAAGGCAATAATATTCCTTATCTTCTTCATCGCCACATTCATTCCTGTTCTTGTTCGTTGGGTTAACGATTTTATAAGAATTTCGGGTTACGCGTATGTCTCTTCACTTTTTTCCTGTTTTTTCTCTTCTTTTTCAGAAATACCTATCAGTAGATATGGTAGATTATGTGTTCCTGTTACCTCCATTTAAACTTTTGCGGGGTGAAGCTCTCCGGAAAGGTCTTGCAGATTCCGGCGTGAACTCGTCGAGTGGATTTATCTATTCATCTCGCGTGGGTTCATCATTTATCTATCTATTCAATAGTTCTGTTAGGCTAGCCTCTTTCCATCAGAAATTTCAGATAAGGGCACTGGCCTATCCGTGACGTAAGATGGAGCATAATCGAGAGTGTATCGACGATAAATGACTTGCATCAGCTGGGGTTGGTTGTAACGTCACATTCGATCCTGGCCGATGATGTTACAATGGTCCCCGACCATGTTTCCTGAGCTTTGATTAGAAATTTTCACTGATGTGGTGCTTAAAACTCCTAAGTAACCATCGTTACACTAAAAAGGACAAAATTAAAAATTAAGAGAAGTCACATACCTGCACTATTACGGAAATGTTTATAGGTATTACAATTTTAAAGGACTAAAAATAAAAAAACTTTATGGCGTCGAAAAGTTATTTATTTGGTCACCGCACATGTCTGCTAAGTATCTAGACTCCTAGAGAATCGATTTGTGTATTTCAATTCTAATTTTTCATCATATAACCAACACTTGATATATTATAAAATATTTAACTTGTTACTTTCGATACCGATATACCCTCTAACGAGAATAAGTCTGATTTTGAATTTACATCTTGTCTCACATTGCCGCTAGAACCTGGGATCTAAAAGAAAATAAATTTCATTTCTGACTCTAAATTGCGAAGTCCAAGGTCAGTTTAAGGTCAAGTTATTACAGTGGCTCACAGCCATAATCGTACGCTCTTTAAAATCGCATAACTTTTTAAAAATTAATCCAAACGACTTGAGTTTTTTAGAAGCTAGAAGGATTAGTTTGCTAACAAGGGAAGATCCCGAACCCGAAAATTCAAAAGATTCTGAAACTTTGGGAATATGTAGGGGATTTTCTCCTGGTTACAACGCAAATTCACTCGAAGGGGGTGCAATTAGCCCCTGAAAATTCGGCTATTTTTCGATTTTGTGTTATAACTCGGCAACTGTAAGAGATAAAGAAAAAGTTTCAAGACAAAAGTTACTTCTTTTAATTAGATCTATCATTTGGTAAAAAAAAAATATTTTACAGTTCACAAGTTATATCACAAAATCGGAAAATAACCAGATTTTAAGGGGTCAATTACACCCCCTTGAGAGTGAATTTGGGCAGCAAACAAAAATTCCGTTGTAATCAGAAGGAAATTCCCTACGTATTCACAAAGTTTCAGAATTTTTTGAATTTCCGGGTTCGGGATGTTCCCTTGTAAGTGACGTGATTCGTCGTTTTGAAAAAAAGCACTTGGTCGGAATAGCAAAAAAAAATAAAAAAGGTCGTTTTTCAACTTTTTTGTGAGCCTGTAATGAAAATCCAAAAAACCCGTTTGTAGATTGAAGTAAGTTGTATACGTGTCTAAAATTTCATGAAAATCGGTTAACGTTGCTCTGAGTTATAAACGCTTAAAGATCGCAGAATAAGGTCGAGAATCGCGGAAATTCACAAAATCAGCGATTTTCGACCTTATTCTGCGATTTTTAAGCGTTTATAGCTCAGAGCAACGTTAATCGATTTTGATAAAATCTTAGGCACGTATACAACTTACTGCAATCTACAAACGGTTTTTTTTTAATTTTCATTACAAGCTCACAAAAAAAAGTTGAAAAACGACCTTTTCTATTTTTGTTGCTATTCCGACAATTGTTTTTTTTTCAAAACGACGAATCACGTCACTTAGCAAATTAATCCTTCTAGCTTCTAAAAAAAACTCAAGTCGTTTGGATTAATTTTAAAAAATTAATGCGATTTTAAAGAATGTACGATTATGGCTGTGAGCCACTGTATATACGTTCGGCTGCATAGTCATGTCAGATGCAGTGTCTAGCGAGAAAACTATGTAGTCCCATTCAGCAAAATATGGACGGTTTTGAAAATGTTTGAAAAAAAATTACACTAAAATCGATTTTCCTCACAGAAAATTCGCCCGTTGAAATCATTCAGAGTGTGTATGAGAAATATATTTGTATCAGCATTAGTGAAGCTAATTAGGTGGCCTGGTTCAACTGACAACCTTGTATGCAATACAACGCAACTTTTAAAGTATCGGTCACCCCATTTGTATTAATTAAATACCTAATTGTATTCGACAGCGTTCTAATTGCTTCTTAGAACTAATGCATCTACAACACAACTAACGTTCAAATTTAATTTGTACGAGCGTCATATAGAACGCGTCCCTACTGATACGATCTACGAACAGGGCAAGAATATTAACGATCTTTCAATGCGAGCACTCAACCTTAATCTAAGTTAGTAACACAGACACGAAAACATAACTGTAATATTCGAATTCCTGATACCAAATTCACTGAAATTATCTGGAAAATGTAATAGCCTCGATAACTGGGTAAAATTTTCAAGAAAACTTCGATAATAAATAATAAATTGGAAAGAAGAATTTTTCATTAAATATCAAAGGAAGGATAATTTTATTACCCAACGCCTCTAAAATATAGCGCATTCGCAAGTTAAGCTTGCGAAATTTAGGATAGATAACAGCTGGGCAATATTTAAAGTAGAAATTTAGATTATAATAATTGAATTACTCGAGGATAATTACATAATCGCGGAAGGTTCTATTTGCAATCTTCAAAGCAACGTCTCGGAGTGCAGCCTGATTTACGGAAACGAATATGAAACTCTATACGTACAAATTCCGATGCGACTGACAATAAATATTGCCTCATTATTTACAAATAACCCGTCAACTTTCAGTCATTACTCGACATCAAATTTGCCAACTCAGCGGTCGTTTCCACCGTTCGAGATACAGTTAGTAAATAAATGCCTCTTGGAAATACAGATACAGTTCCATTACGCAACCGTTTCACGCTGTTACATTTCCGACGTTCCCGAAATCCAGGTACAGTCGCTTCCCGTCCGCTCGAATAAAGCCAGTAGACCTGCATGTCCCTTTGTGACGCGGATAATGTCATTGGCTCGAGTGCCGCAACGTTCCCGCGCGCATATATTTTCGGTGTTCCCGAAATCGGGGCGATCGCGTTCGAGAATTCTTTCGTGGCTCGCAGAGCTCGCGTCGGTGTCTAGCGGGAACGGCTGCCAAAACGGCACACCGAGAGTGTGCCGTGCCTCTGATGTACACAAGAGCGCTTTCTTCGGCGCAACAGATACACGTATAAACCCAATTCGTCCCGACATCTATTCTTACGTACATAAGGTTATTTACACTCGGTGTCTGACACCATTTTGGTAGCAGGGCACCGGTGCTGGGGCCAAACTGGGGCTACTTGTTCGCTAATGCGCGTGAAACATCGCGGAAGGTAACCGGAGGGAGTCCCGACGGTTGCATGACGCGCGGGGCTCGCCTTGGCCGGAAGCTGACATCGAGAAAAGTCCCCGCAATGCCCCATGCACCGGCGGGTCGCGCGGCCTTCCGATTAGACGAAAGCCGGGTCGACGAGGTACCATTTCAATGGAGCTGATTGCCGACGATTGATCGCACGCGCGAGAACGCGCGCGACCAGATAACGGTAAACGATTCGGTGCGCGTTTCTCGAGTTCCGAAAACCGCGGAACGGCGGCGGCATTGTCCCGCGATATCGCGTTGCGACCGAAACGCTCGCCACCGAACCAGCGCCTACGTAACGCGTAACAGGACGGATAAGCTGGACGATGTATATACGTTTGAGAGACTATTACCCCGCAGCATTATTCAGCCGCGTGCCTCGACGGCAATGTACTAGACGGCTCGGGACGGCGAACCTTTCGAAACGTAGTCGCAGGGGACCCCGTCGCTGTGCCGAATCCAGCGACGTTCACTTACATGTATGTTCGATGACTTACCGGTCTCGTCCGATTATTCAACCAGCAATGATACATCGGACACATCCAGCACGCCACACTCTGTGCCCCCGTGAAACTTTCACCGTGAACCCGCGAACGATCACTGGCGGCAACTAGTAATTAAGGAAACTACGACGAAAACGATACCGACCGGTCGAAAGACCGCAAGGGACTGGCCAGTGGCCGCGACCCCACCACGCGGTACACCGTCGCCGAGGACGCCAACAAATGTAAACATCGCTACAGCTGATCATCGTGACACATATACGCCTGTATAGGTGCGTAAGTACGTATTTTAGTAGACCGCCGCCCCCGCCTCGTCTAATCCCGTCTGCAGGCGCGTATCGTAACTGTCGCGACGTTTCGATACGGGTGGACCCGATATTACGCGTACGCTCGCGGTTTAACGGGCAGAAAAGCATTGCCCCGGACGGAGCGCTGGGACTTGGTCGCGACACGAGAGTGAACACTGTTTTAGCGTCGCACGCGCGTAGAAGAAGTGGCGATTGCGTTCGGATAATGTGCGTGAGCGTCGTAACGCGCGCTTTGCAATCGACCGCACTAACTGGAGCGATGTATTCTCTTTCATACGCAGGCCGCGGAGAAACGTCGTCGATGAATTTTCAAGAGTGATAGAGGGGATCGAAACTGACACTTTGAGATTGGCAACTGTAGGTTGGAAATGCATAGTTTATAGTAATACTTATATACCTCGCTTTGTGAATTAAGTCGCGGTCGAATTTCTAAGTTCGAGTTACAAATTGATGTTGAATAAAATTGTGTAACTAGTTAATTTTAAAGGTGCAAACGCCGGAACAAATAGTTTAACGACGTGGGTTGGATAGTTGATTTGAAAAATTGAAGAAATCAACTGGGTGGGCCTCTAGCGAGTGATTGGAACAACGTGTATCGTCGCTGATTGGTTGCCGCGATTTTGGAGCAAAAGCGGAAGTAGACAGAGAAAGAAACTGTAAAAAAGAAAGAGACAGAAATACGGATAGAAAGAGACAGAAATACTGATACAAGGAGACAAAAATACTGCCAGAAAGGGAGAGAGAGAGAGAAATACTGATAGAAAAAGATAGATATGTTTATTTTCGGTTTTGCTCCAAGATGGCTGCGGTTATACCGATCACTCCCTAGAGGATCGCTAGAGAGAATGAATTGAATTTCTGAATTTTATAACTCAATTCTGCATCCTACGTTAGTGAGAATAGTAAATATTCTAGAGTTTGGATTTTCGAAATGAATTGATCTAAAAAAAATTCAAGATTAATTTATAGAATTCAGAAATTCAAATGATTGGCGCTCGATTTAAATACGTAAAGAATTTGTCAATAATTTATAATTATCCATTTCCGACTAACAGCTTTCTATTATTAAATACTTTTGACCCCCTCTGCCACCCGTCAAAACTTATTATTTATAAAACGTTCCTTTTTTTTGCTGTGGAAAATTAAATGTTTCATTTGTATTAAAAATTGAGCTTAATTATTTGCAAAATTGTATTTGTTAAGTTTTATTTTTTACAGACTATCGACGTTTAATTATCAACGTTCTACTATCAATTACCATACTCGTTTCGATTTATGTCGTTTACATATCGAATAAATTCTCATTCTTATCTGGTAGAGAAATTCTCCTAAATAGTAAATAAGAACAAATAGAAGAAAAACATTAGTATCTTGGGGATTCGAATTTGTCAGAAATAATACTAGGAAGATAATAACAGAGTAATTCAATTTCCGTAAACGAAAAAGTATATTTTTATATAGAAAGTAATTTACTTCAAAATACAGTAACGATTAAGCATAATACTATATTTGACGTTCTAACGAAATAACAATTTCCTAATATTACCTAATATATGATCAAGACAATTAGTTTGTCTATAACGCACACGAGCTTTCGGTAACTTCTCTGTAAAGAAATTTAATTCTATATTGTACCCGTGCTATTATTAAACAGCTATATTAACCAATTTCCATCTTGCAATATTAGTCGTGACTCCTAAACCTTTCATCCATGGACCGTGACTATCTATATTGACAATTTAAGCTTGCAGTTGCCTTATTAGCATGTTTAAATATGTCAACTACTTTAAGTAACTCACAGTCCAAACATCAACTATAAAAAATATGCAAAAATATATGTAAGTACATGATCCGAACTAATACATTTTACTTAACTAAACTTTACTATTGGCAGCAGTACGATTCATAATGTTTACATGAGAAATTTAAGGAAATAATTGTTCAGTAGATTTATAATACATTACCACCAAAATAAACTCATAAACATTTTCATGATATCGATTTGAAGATCCTTGATTTCGTATTGCCACTGTTAAATGTGCGCCACTTTAGCATGGAAAAGGTGATTTCAAATTAGTGTTCAAAACAAAGTATGTAGTACATTTGTCCAATAAGTATCGAGGCACTAAATATAACACGACTGAAGCTGCAAACTGAGCTTTCTTTTTATAAGTACAAGTATTATTCACACAGTGTATTTTTGTAGCAAGCAAATTATGTTTTTGAAATCACCTAAATAGTATATCAAAATACTTCAAGTAATTAAAAAAATTTATAAGACAAATGTTAGAGAGTTTCAGGGTACTGATTGTTGGTATATATATCGTATAAAGACACATACACAGAAACATACATGTTTAGCTATGCTGAGCTAAATAAATCCCATATTTATATGCGCATGGTGAATACTGTTTTGATACATTATTTGTACACGAAGTATGCTTAAGGGGGAGGGCTACCTAGAAATTTTCGAAAAATCGATTTTTCGATTTTTATATTTTTCTGAAGTACATCTTAAATATATTCCCTGAAAGTGTCAAGTTAATCCGACCGAAATTGACAAAGTTACACGCGTATAAGTCGGTAGGTGTTCCTCAGTGTAGCGCCCAGATCCAAAACATTAAACGAGTTTTCCTCGAAATTATGTTTCCAAATTCAGTGACATATAACTAAAAAATTAATGAACCGATTTACTCGCGGCTTTGCAGGCTTATTATAGGGTTAAAAAATCTAAGCGCTATCGGGAGCTTTTTCTTTTTTTTGCCTACATTTTTGTTACACTCGAAAAACGAGCGATTTTTTTGCCAAATATCGATGCTTCAACTTTGCACAACCGCCATTTTGTCTCAAAATAATTTTTCCAAAATTGGGCCCGAAAGCGCCTAGATAATTTCACATAGTATCTAAAAATTTTCAATTTTCAATTTTGGATGATCCTGCACCGAGCTGCGGTTGTCACCGCAAAGCGCCTAAAAAACAAAGATGTCTCGGGCATTGCCTATTACTCACAAACCTTTTAATACTTTTTACTACAAAAAATACTGAAATATCCGTACTCTTTTCAATAGACTAATGTTAAATAATAAAAGTTTATCGGTTTTTCTAGAAAAAATTCACAAAGAAGCATGTTGTTTTAACCATTCTAGGCAGAGTTCGGAGGGATTCGGCTCCACTGATGGAGGGGGAAACACCTACAGGAGCGGTGATAATGTGTACGTGAGACGCCACGATTGGAGACTAACCGCCGCCAGCGCCAAGTGAGTGACACCGCGGCCAACCAGCGTCGACAACATATTTCCCGGTGACGCTGGTTGGCTGTGGTGTCGGTTCGCGTTGGCGCCACTTGGCTGGCTTGGCGCTGGCGTCAGTTCACGCCAGAGTTGGGCAAAGATAATATCTAGATAATATCTAGATAAAAGGTACTTACGGTTAGTCATTATTCTAACTTTGAATAAGGATGATTTAACTTTAGCTTTAGCCATGCGCCAGATATGAAGCCGGTTGTTCATGTATCTTTAGTTCTTGAGTTGTGGCTAACGTGGTTTCAGCTTTCATTCAATTTTTAGTCTAGAAAACGACTAACCGGCGAAAGCCTTTGAGGCCCGACCCGCGCGCGGTCGCCTGCCGGTCAGATTATACAGAATCTCAATTTATTTTTCATCGTATCAATATGAAAGTGTCACCAATGGATTCCTGGCGTTCTCTTGATTAATTGGACCGAAAATAATTTAAATCAGACTATTTTTAACGAAATGGACTTTCAGTTCTGCAAATAAATTTCTCACGTAATATCTTTTATTATGCTCCGAATTATATCGTTTTGGGGGCCAATTTAATCGAGGAAACACGAGGAATCGATTGGCGTCACTTTCGCAAAGATCTGATTAGAAATGCAGACCTGCGGATTCGTCACTAATTGTCCGCAATATTGTATGGCCCCACTGGTTTCGAGCGTTGAAACCGACGAAACTCAGCGAGACCCATGATTGCTGGCGAGCATCGCATTTGACGACTCTAGCTAGAGAATCACCCCGTATAAATGCTAAGAAATGATAGTGTGAAGCCCACAATACCGCACATTCTAAAGCCTAGAGTATTAGCTCTCTATTATGTTGTTCTTAAATAGAGCAGAAAAAATTAGTACATACAGTCTTCCGATTGTTGATAAGTCTTTGGACTCGGATTATCAGGAAAGATCTATCCACGCCACACTTTTGCTTTCTCGCTACGAGCGAGGATCTTCGGGCCCTAGGTAGTAGACCGCCCGTTGACAGCCGAGAGCAATAAAACCGACGGGCCACATAAAATCTTCCTATTTTTTATAAGTGTTGATGAAAGTATTACCAATCGATTCCTCATGTCTTCCCGATAAAAATGGCCCCAAAAATGATATAATTCGGACCATAATTAAGGATATTACGTGAGAAATTTATTTGCAGAATTCAAAGCCCATTTCGTTAAAATTGGTGACACTTTCATATTGATACGATGAAAAATAAATTCAGATTCTGTATAATCTGACCGGCAGGCGACCGCGTGCGGGTCGGGCCGCAAACGCTTTCGCCGGTTAGTCGTTTTCTAGACTAAAAATTGAATGAAAGCTGAAACCACGGTATTCACAACCCAAGAGCTAAAGATCCTTCAATAACCGGCTTCATCTCTGGCGCCATGAATAAAGCTAAAATTAAATCATCCTTATTCGAAGTGTGAATAACGACTAACCGTAAGTACCTTTTATATAGATATTATCTAGATATTATCTTTGCCCAACTCTAGTTCTAGGTAGGCCTCCCCCCTATATTCAAAGATACCAATATTATATTTTGTATGTACAATTTAAACCATTCTTATGGAATTGATTTCATTTTTGGAATACGGTAAAGTGATCCAAGTATTATACGGAAGCCTCAGTACTGCAGATGTTGGGAGCCAATTAGTAAAGTACAGAAGTGATTAGCATTACTGTCATTTCCTTCGTATATTCATCTTGTATGCGACGATTGTATTTCATAATTATTCATACTTTCTATAACTGGTTCGATACCCATAGTCCATATCACTGGTGAGTCTGTACTCACAGTTACTTCGGAACAATTATCGTAAGTATTTGATGAGCTTATCAGACCACCAAACTGCATAGTTGCATTATCTGCGAAGTAAAAAAACATTACGCTGTTACATTACACGACTTAATAAAATTTTTCTTAGCGCTCCATTTTTGCTTTCATACATATAGGAACACATACTTAAATTCCACTTTAAACCAGTTGTTGTTATAGAGTTAACAGGTGCACCAATCGGTAGAAGCCCGCACCAACTATTATTTTGTACTAAAATATTAGGAATGACTATGCTATGAAAACCTGGTTTCAATATCCATATCAACGAATTGCTCGCAACTTGAATTACCTAAAATAATAAATAGTATTCTGTAAACAGCGTGGCGAGAAAAGTCGGTACCAGCGGTAGCGACTTTAGAGTGGGGCCGGCTACCCACGTCCACGCATGCGCGCGTGACGTCACGACCGTTGAACCAATCAACGCCAAGATGAAAATCGCTGGAAAATTCGCCGACGCCAGCGCCACCGTCAAGCCAAGTGAGGCCGCGGCCAACCAGCGTCTCCGGGGAACAGTGATGAGATCTGGGGCGGGTTTTCTCGCGCATGCGCGGCGATTTTAGCATCAGTATAGTACAAGTTTCGATAAAATGGGGTATCTTGATCACGCGTTACTTGCCCTCCCCCAACATAGATGCGGACTGCAAAAGTCGCGCATGCGCGAGGAAACCCGGCCGAGATCTCATCACTGCCGGGGAATCAGTTGTCGACGTTGGTTGGCCGCGGCCTCACTTGGCTTGACGGTGGCGCTGACGTCGGCGAATTTTCCAGCATTTTTCATCTTGGCGTTGATTGGTTCGACTGTCGTGACGGCATCGCGCGCATGCGTGGACGTGGGTAGCCGGCCCCACTCTAAAGCCGCTGCCGCTGGTAGCGACTTTCCTCGCCGCGCTGTCTGTAACTGCTGCTGATCATTTTGTAATAAGACAGAAATTCATCAAAAAGATATTTACTTGTCTGTCGCCGATAAGTTCGTTGCTTTTATGAAGCGTGTTGATATTGCCAATGATATGATCGAATCTTCCCGAAGAGTCCACAAACACGTATACTGCATTCAGCTGCGTACAACAATATTTTAATTATCCAGAGAAATTCGTTTGAATAAGTTGCAATAAAATCCAACATTACATTTATATTTTCAGCCTTAGCATATTGACCTAACTGAATCAAAGCTTTTGTATAATCCGAATGATCCTGATCAGGTGTCTCGATGATCATCGAGCCCATGGATTTCAACTTGTCGAGAATAATAGAAGAACAACTGTCCATATCACCGGTAATTAAATTTGGCACATATTTGTCGTATTTTCCACTTAGCAAGTCTATACCACGATCCTTTAAGTAATGCAACCACTTGTGAGTTCCACCATCAACAGTAACATTAATTTGAGCTGAATAATAAACACATTCCTGAGTGAATCGTTTTGGTCAAAGGTCAGTAAGCCCGTGGTTATGCTTTTCTTTGCTCCACGCATAGCTCCCAAAGCGTAAAAATCGTACCATTCTCCCAGAGCCTGAATAAAATATCATGCTTCCACTTCAGAGGACGGTTCAAGATTACCACAGCATATTCGTACTGTGCGGGGCAATGAAATATCTTAAGCGGATCCCACACTGTTTTAGTTGAGTCCACACCATGCTGCATTATCGGGCTTGCTTTGTATTTCCTTAAAACTGAAAGATATGTTCAAAAGTGTGGTTATGTGACAGAACTTAAAACTACTTATAGAATCCAAACTATTTAACCACTCGCAACAAATTTTCCGATCATTAATTTCTCATTCAATCACGACAGAAAAAATACTGAAATGAAGTCGAACTCGACAATTACGAGTTTTGTCTCAACACTTACGTAATAACTGTCGGACTCTGTTCGTGATGAAACTCAGTTTTGAAATAGTTCTTTTGAGACCACGCATAATTTATATATAATATTTAAATTTATAGCGAGATATGATTTTTTTCATTTCTTATCGCTGCTCTTCTTTCGCATCCCTTGAAATCTGAAGAAACGTCCATAGTAAATTCTCTTTTACATACGAATTGTGTGTAAACACACGTCGATTCATTGATCCTACAAAAATACGTATTATACACATGTGCCCATATGTGCTATCATATAAATTCTAATAAAACATCCTAGTTCGATAACAGTTGCGTATATAATTTTCGTTATTTAATGTAAAACGCTGTATTGTGGAAATCGACAAAAAAAGGACGCACGATTAGTAATTATTGAACAGCGGTGTTATGCACTGCGGTTCTTTATAAATGCATCGCGGTCGATCGTTTTCACAAAAGTACTAAATAAAAGCGTGTAATTATAGAAAAACTTATCACGATAAATTGAGAATAATTCAAATGAAATGTACTTTGACGATGTCAAACGTAATCGCTAATTAAAAGACGTTGCTGCGCGTTAGGCCCGCTGTAAGCTACTGCTTTTTCTTCCGATTTCACTTTCGATTAATGGATAATAATTTAAGTGCCGAATGTATTAGAGAAGCATAGAATAAGAATTAAGTCTGTGGTAGAAATTTCCATTTTAGGTTTAGAATTTTCTTCGAGCATAATGCCGAAAATTTCGATTTGGAAGAAAGTTCCCGGTATCGCTGGCCGGTGCAATGATATAATTTATTCGTGTCCAATCTTACCACCAAGTCAGGATATTCTTGTATATTTTGGAGGTGACGTGCAGGTGCGATTAAGTACTGTTTGCAATAGAATGAGATATAAAACTTTTTTTAAGGTACCTATTTAACGTAACACCTTTACAGGATATTGAAGAAAGTATGGAGCCACATCCAGATAGTAGAAAATATATGGAATGGAGTTTGCAAAATACTGTTCGCATACTTTCAACAAATTTTCCTAAGAAACATGTACTAGTCGTCCGACCATCCAGGTACAACCAATAGACAATCTTTAAACCGATGTATTCAGTACGCTCATTTACCGTTTTAAATATTGCTACAGGATATATGTAACAAGGAATGCTATGTTCAGCTGCTTCGATAATTTTGTACCAGCGAACGAGTACGGCGTGCCATCATTTTCCCCGGCGCACAATGCTTTAAAGCATTTACAAGAGTTAGTAAATTCCTCCTTAGAGCGCATCGATACATGTAACGTGGATGAGGTATATTCTAATTCGCCTCGCTAGCACAAACTTTAAATGACAATTTTTATATTGAAACCGCTATATTTGAGCTTCTAGGATCCTACGCATTTTAGTACGCAGAAAACGAAATTATCGTTAATGGGCTTTAGCAAAGGCTGCGTTGTATTGAATCAGCTACTTCACGAGTTTCATTATTGTCAAAGTAAATCGAAGTCTGATGGTGAAATTAATAATTTTATAAAACTCATTGAAAGTATGTGGTGGTTGGACGGCGGACATGCAGGTTCCAAGGATACATGGATCACAGAAGAATCTGTATTGGAATCGTTTGCAAAATTAAGTAATGCAACTTAACTGTTCGCCGACAGAAGCTTTCGCGAATTTTCTGACGGTCTGATATTCAAGGATTTACATATTGTAGGAATAGATATTCACGTGCACGTTACGCCGTATCAAGTTCAAGATTCTTGCCGCCCATGGGTCCGTGAAGAGGAAAACCGATTCTGCAGTATCTTACAAAATATGGGGATTCCTATAAAACGAACTTTACATTTCGCAGATAAACCAAGAAGTTTGAAACTGCATTTTAATATTCTTAAAGCTATTGGTGATTATACGCAGTAATATCGTGATAGTAAAACTAAATCAAAAATATTTGCCAGGTTTCCTGGCGAGCAGTAATTAACTTCATTAGTAAGTTAACAGTATTAAAATACGTACAGTAGCGGACGAAAGAAAGTTTGTATCCTTTAAAATCGCATAACTTTTTTAGAATTGGTCCGAACGACTTGTGTTTTTTTTTTTTAGAAGGATTAGTTTGCTAAATGACGAGTTTCGTCGTTTTGAAAACAAATGCAATTGGTCGGAATAGCGAAAAAAAATAGTAAAAGTCGTTTTTTAAGGATGTATCGGACCTATCTTCAAAATGGTACCAGGTTGATGTAAATTTGTGAGATTGTTCTTTTTAATCTTCCTGATGTGCTCCAGAAATTTTAAACAAATTCAGTAAACGGTTGCTGAGTTATAACGATTTTAATTTTCACTGATTTTACTCGTACTCTTATGGACAACGACGATCTTGACAGATAAAACCGCTGAAAAAATGTTGAAGAAATGGTACCAATGCTTTCAATTTTTTTTGTTCATATAGTATATGGATAGATTAAAATATCTGCTGAGTTTCGATTGTTTTCACTACACCGTTTTAAAGAAATAAATTATAACTTGAGAAAATTGTGAATTCAGGGCATTTTCATTGGCAAAAGTCCAACAAATAATGCTTGAAAAAGCATTTGTAAAGGGAAAAATCCCCCTCTACGAGTAAAAAAAAGACTCCAACTGTCGTTCGAGTTCCTTACATCTAGATTTACCATGTGTAAGACGTAGATATTCAAGTATTTCAAATTTGATGTACTTTTGTCTAATATTGTACGTCCAATACATCCTTAAACTTTTCTTTCCGAGCCTGTAAAAAAAAATCAAAAATCCTGTTTGTAGAGTTAAGTAAGTTGTATATTGTCGTTTGCAGGAAAGAAGGCACCCAAACGCTAGGCGGGGCAAGGGGCTACTTTGCTCTCATTGGCTCCCACCCCGCCCGTGTCCTGTCCGCTTACTTTGTATTCGTCGACGTTGCCGCGTCGGCCAATGCGAGCAAAGTAGCCCCCTTGCCCCGCTTAGCATCCGGGCGCCTTCTTTTATGCAAACAACAGTACATGCTGAAAATTTTATCAAAGTCGGTTAACGTTGGGTCGAAAGTCGCGAAATTCCCGAAATCAGTGATTTTCGACCTTATTCCGATTTTAATGGATATGAACAGTGAGGGATTTAAGAAAAAAGGCCCAGGTGGAAAACGTTCCAAGGGGCCCATTTCTTCAGAAAAATTAGGAGGTAGTTTAGTAAAAACTGGCCAAGTGTAGTAGTAGGAAAAAATATTTAGTGTTTGGATTAGGGCTGTTCGAGTACTCGAATATTCGAGTAGCTTGAAATTCGGACTGAGCCGAGACTCGATTTCCAAGCCGCGCCGAGTACTCGAAAAAAGTAAGCGGCTCGAATAGAACCGAGTAACTTGAATAGAACCGTGAACTCGAATTTTTTCGAGCGGCTCGACTAGAATCGAGAACTCGAATTTTTTCGAGCGGCTCGAATAGAACCGAGAATTCGAATTTTCTCGAGCGGGCCGAAAGTACCGAACAAACCGGTGTGTCGAGTAGTTTGAAGCTTGAATGTTTCGAATATTTTAGAATATGTTTATATACTGGGTAATGGTTTGTAATTATTATTATTATTTCGACTTGATTTATTTTCAATAGTTAGAGAATACTTTCATTTGCAGTTTACATTTTAATTACTCACATTATTACTGCGGCCTCGCCTTTACTCGTATCTTACTTTCTCCTTATATACTATATTTTCTGTTTAACGAGTAATAAAGTCGAAATAATAATAATAATAATTACGAACCATTATCCAGTATATAAACATATTCTAAAATATTCGAAACATTCAAGCTTCAAACTACTTGACACGCCGAAAAAAGCGAGCGGTTCGAAAGAACCGAGTAGCTCGAAAAAATTCGAGTTCCCGGTTCTATTCGAACCGCTCGAAAAAAAATCGAGTTCTCGCTTTTCTTCGAGCTACTCGGTTCTTTCGAGCCGCTCGCTTTTTTCGAGTACTCGGCTCGGCTCGGCTCGCTTTTTCCGAGTACTCGAACAGCTCTAGTTTGGATACCTATACCTAACCATAATTTTTTTTGAAGATGGAGCCTCGGGGGGGCCTTCTTGGCAGGGGCCCAGACGGCAACTGCTCATCAGCCGCCCTGTTAAATCCACCATTGGATGTAAACTTTCTTTCGTCCACCACTGTATATTAAAATTTTGAAGTTATATTCTGCACAATTTTTTTCACAATTCGAAAGTTCTTATTGATTTTCATTCTATTTCGTAATATTGTAACTTGATACAAAATCTTACTTTTATCCAATAGCTTGATGTGTTACATGAAAAGGAATGGTCCGTACTACATTTTACAATAATACTTTATGTATAGTTCGTGAATAGCTGCTCAATAATTTTAATATTTATTCAATTATACTTTAAAATAATGTACATTTGAAAAAAAAAGTATTTCAAATAATGTTCATATATTGTGAAACTTTATATACAACATAATGCTAGATCATACATATTACATGATTCCCAGCAGGAAGCAGAAATATTCATATGAAATAAATATCTTATAGCGGATATTTGATATGTTCGAAAGAGTTTCTTTCAATTATATTACGCTAGCATCTATTTTGACACTTAGTATGATAGTAAGTTACGCTCCCAGATCCTGAAAGGAAAGTATACGTAATTAATACAGATGAATCGCTCGAAGAACTTGTGTCTTTGGTGTGAATAAAAATGACAATACCATTATTTAAATGCGATAATTTAACTTCAGCCCATTCGTCGGATCCGTCGCAACAGTCGCAGAAACCATCGTTTACTTTGTAAGATGGTATCTTCGCTATAATTTCATTTAGAAGATATTTGATCAGTAACAGATAAACGGGTGTGCAATAAAATACAAGCACTTAAATACCTGTGAATTGGGAGGACGAGCTTTCGCAATTAAAAACACCATTGTTGCATGCATTGGTCCCAGGTTCGTCGCTACCATCCACAGGGCAGTCACAATAATTGTCGTTAATTTTAAAAAAGTTTATCTCAGTCTTGGAAGTGAAACAAACAAATTTGCCACGCGGGTTCGGAAGATACCGCGAAATATCTTGGTCGCGCGTGCCACGCAGCGATACGGTCCGACCGTCTTTATCGCGGAGCAGTTTCGAATGCAACAGCTCGTTCCATTTCGAGCGCGCCTTACCAGTTATAATATAATTGGACGGACGCACCGAACCGCTAATCAACTTCGGTGAGATCGCTTGGTTAAGTTCTTTGAAATAGAATAGCTGATGAACGACGAAAATAATAGCGACCACGAAAACGCAGAGCAACGTGTATTTGAACTTTTTCCGCAGAAACCGACGTTTCCAAGATATCTCCGTTTTCATATTTGCCGGCTCAATAATTATCCCAGCGTTCTCTAATCGTCCCAGGCGATCTTTCTTTGGCACGCAACGCCTTCCCTTTTAACGCCACTTGACAATCCCAATGTTGTATTCCACACATTTGTTAAGTGTGTTAGACGTAACAGATATATTTTTCTCTAATCGACAGTTACATTACGCTTTATTTACAAACACTATGTACTGATGCATGCGGTCTGTTTTGAATATAGGCAAAGTTGCGTGCATTTGCGTGTCGTGTTATGAGTTTCTTGCGTCAACGATTACGAACAACGAAGTTGCCCGCGATTCAGCGGCGCCTTCGATTCTCGAAACGGCAGTTCGAATTTGGCGGTTGAACGCGAGAGCGAGCGAGGTTTCTGCTTTAGTTTTTATGGTGGTAATAGAATTTGTTTGTAAAGTGATAGTGAACATTCTTGTTCAGGCAATAAGGCTGTATTCTTTATTATAAGGTAGATATTGCCTATTTTTGATTTAACAGTCTTATTGTTTTAAAATACACTTTAAAGTGTTAATTCTTGGTGGACCGCGCCTGGGTCTATTTTGACCCATGTTCTCAAGAATCTAACACAACTCCTCAACTTACGATAGGTAGTATGTTGACGTTGTTTACTGACTTAAGGGTGTATTGGACCTATCTTAAAAATGGTACCAAGTTGATGAAAATTTGTGAGATTGTTCTTTCTAATCTTCCTGATGTGCTCCAAAAATGTTAAACGAATTCTTTAAATGATTGCTCAGTTATAACGATTTTAATTTGCACTGATTTTACACGCACTCTTATGGAAAGAGACGACCTTTACAGATAAAACAGCTGAAAAAATGTTGAAGAAATAGTACCAGTTTTCAATTTTTTTTTACATGTATACAGGTAGATGAAAATATCTGCCAAGTTTCAATTGTTTTCACTACCCCGTTTTAAAGAAATAAATTATAACTTGAGAAAATTGTGAATTCAGGGCATTTTAACTGCCAAAAGTTTAGCAAATAATGCTTGAGAAAGCATTTGTAAAGTGAAAAATACCTTCCTAGCATCTAGATTTACTACGTGTAACACAAAGATATTCAAGTATTTCAAGTTTCATATATTTTTATCTAATATTGTACGTCCGATACATCCTTAAGTCGGTAATTATTTTTATTGAAAGTCGTAATGTGTCTCGAAGAAATGTATTATTTTGGGCGCGTTCCACTTACGCCCAAATCGTCCGCAACGCCTCGTGGTTTTCGTTCCACAAAACGACCGCGGTCGTCGTGATCCCGCTGCAGACGTCACGGATGACGTCATTGATGCGATTGCATCGCCCAAGCGATGCCCACGATCTGAAGTGATCTGATTGGCCCGGACTATGTTTTCGGCTTACTTAACGCCTTTATTATTTAAAACTTGTAATATTTCAGAACATAACTAAAAGTAAACAATACTTTACTGGTCACGCATTATCGAAATTGAACGTAGACGATTGAAAATCGGTCGCTATGTTGAATGAAAAGTACGGGCTTTGCCGATCCCGTTCTACTATACTTTTCGCCCGCGACGTTCATAACAGCTCATAAGCAAGTGCAACGGGAAATTTCCGGTCGTCGTGGGCGCGGTCGATTTGGGCGTAAGTGGAACGCACCCTTTATTAGTTCTCAGGGTTAAGCCGGGAATCCACCGGGAGCTATGCTAAGCTGTGCTATGTTTTAGCTTAGTTTTTGGTGGAAACGGTTCCATAAGAATGTATTAAAGCTAGTTTTTTTTTAAACGTAGCATGGCATAGCAGAGTATGGCTTAACTTCTAGGTGGATTCCTAGGCTCTATAATTAAAACGATTTCTGGAGTTCGAAATATCGATTGTTATAGGGAAAGAATAATGTTCCTTAGGGATAGATAAAAAAAGGTGTAGACGGATCGAAACTGACCCAGATATGGCCGTCAGAATCGTCGGCTTTCCGAGGGTTAAAAACATAAAAAGTACTTCTGCATGAAAATTTAAAATTTAAGAGATGTCAACAAATACCGTAAAAATGTTAATTTTGAAATAAATCACAAGTGGCGAAGATGTGATTGAACAGTTAACAAATTTAACAATAAATAAATGAAAATGGACACTCGTGTATACCGATTATATTAAAATGAAAAATGGAGTGCTTAGATTTTTTCAAGCGTACAAATTAGTTTAATCTTTCTATTTAGAACAGAATTATACAATTGGACCATCATTGTGTAAATGCATAATTTTAAGACTTTGAAATCGTAACGATTTAAATAGTATGCATCAAAGTTTAGTTATCGTAATTTTAATACGAGTGTTAGAATACTTGCTGTATAAGAGTGTGAGATCCATTTTTATAATACATTAAAATGTAAAAAAGAATGCAAAAATTATATTGGATATTATAGTAATTCATAATGGCGTAAATGGATCGTAGCAATACATTTAGTGCATGTATTATTAGTATTTAGTTTATGGGCTTCTGGTCTTCGTTCCGAGCCAGTGAAGCGATCTTTTCTACATTGGTCTTCCCATGCCTCGACCCATTGGAGCTTGTGAGTCCTGACCACTTTTCGGATTTTTTATTGTCTCATCCACAGATAGAATAAGGCACGCTGCTTCAGTTGCAGCAGTTAGCGCGTTAATTTTCACAACGGCAGGTTCCCACACACAAGTTGTCAGATTGTCACGAATATCTTCATTATTAATGTCAACGCCACAGTAGTGCACCCCTTGATGATTTGCCTGCCGCAGTTTGTTTAAAATGTTTGTTGAATCGAAACCAGCGTTATCGCACAATTGCCTGAAATTTATATTATTACGTATACTCATGTCTTATGAACTAGAAACTGTGAATCTAATAAAACATGAACGGAAGATCACGATACACACCTCGGGATAACTTCCATTGCCCGAGCTATCGCCCCAATTAAAAGTTGTTCTTTTCCTGCTATAACGCGAGAGTAGTCTCTTAAAGTTTTTGATAGCATCATTTCAATGGCCCCTCCTCCAGGAACGCCGGTATTAGTTTTGAATATACGCCTGACAACCATAATAGCATCGTGCAATGATCTTTCAGTTTCTTCCAAAAATTGTTCTGCCCCTCCGCGTAGTATAAATGTGCAGGTTTTAGCGCGTGATCCTTCATAGAAGAAATTGAATCTGGAAAGAGATACTCCATATAATGATTTTTTACAAAATATTTCAGTCGCCGAGTATCGTGTAGTGATGAGCGTGATACCGCTCAAGTAGTATCGATACCTAGCGGTGAAGTATCATGGCATCTCAAGCACGTATGAGTACCGTAGGTATCAGAAGGTATCGATACCTAAATGATACCTACTCAAAAGGTTCGATCCTTTGTAGGTATCAACATCTTGGCTGGACTTGGTATTGATACTATTTGAACCCGAAACAAGCATCCATAGGTACCGAAACAGGAATGAGTACTTGGAAAGAATCATTTCCCAAATGATAGCTGCAAAAGATTCAGTCCTTTAAACTCGACTGCGTTCGAGTCGGACAAGATACCGCACGACATCCAGATGGCGAGGACACCCAAGGCGATGCCTCTCCGCGTGTTGCGACTTTCGACCCTCGAAATGGTTGGAATATCCATTAAGAAGTGAGAAATCTTTCAGTTCCGCATTTCTCATCAGATCTTTGCGAAAACGACGCCAATCGATTCCTTACGTTTCGCCGATGAAACTAACACTAAGAACGACGTAATTCAGAGCATAATGAAGGAACTTAAATGAAAATTTGATTTATATAATTTCACACCTAAGTTCGTTAAAAATAGTCCGATTTACATGAAATTTGGTATAATTATCGTTGGAAAAACATAAGAAATCCATCGGTATCATTTCCATATCGATACGATGAAGAATAAAGAATGCAGTTTTTCTTAAATATAAATCCTCGGTCGATGGCAGCGAATCGAGATAGGCGCCCCGCAGTCGAGGGTGAAATATTAATTTCAGCGCGTTAAGAAATTCTTTATTCTTCATTGTATCGATATGGAAGTGATACCGATGGATTCCTTACGTTGTTCCAATGAAAATTACACCAAATATCATGTAAATCGGAATATTTTTAACGAAATTAGGTGGAGATTATGGAAATCAATTTTTCAAGTAATTTTCTTCATTATGGTCCGAATTACGTCGTTCTTGGTGTTACTTTCATCGGAAAAACATACGGTATCGATTGGCGTCGTTTTCGCAGAGATCTGATGAGAAATGCGGAACTGAAAGATTTCTCACTTCTTAATGGGTAGGTATACTAACCACTTCGAGGGGTTTTGTTTTCGGCACGTGGTGCCGGGCACCACTTTCTTTCACTAGCGTCGCGAGAAGATCACCCAGTACATCTATTTCGCTTTCTCTCGTTATATTCATTCTCTTTCCTCGTCCAACTATTCAGGGGTCCCTTATTGCGAGACTTTGTATGCTCATCGCTGGACCCCAACGCAGTCGAGTTTAAAGGACCGACACTTTTGTAGGTATCATTTGGGAATCGATACCTAAAGTACTCATTACGGTTTCGATACCTATACATGCTTGATTCCGGTTCGAATAGTATCGATACTTTACTGTTGCCGTGATACCACAATTCCACTCAGTACTCATTTTAGCTCCTACTGGTATCAAATGTCGATATCAAGTACTTACAATTTCGATACGTATCGAACCTTCCAAACGAGTACTTTGGGTACCCAACTACTTGAAACTCATGAGAAAGACTGGTATCACACCCATGACTAGTATCGTGTACAAGTACCTTTCTCCACCAATTTGTTTCTCCTCGAACATTTCGCATTTACCCAGATCTGATTCTTTAATGTCGTGCACCGTCGTCAAGATACTGCCACCGCAAGCTTTCATTGTTCTCTTCAAGTCCTCCTCTGGAACTCTGCCTGCGCAAAACATATCTCTGTCCGCGAAGTATTGCGTGGCGACGTCGCCAATAGGTAGCTTCGACAGCACAACTTGCGCTCCGCTCTTATGAATTTTATCCAGCTTATTGTACAAAATCTGCCACTCCGCGTCGACTATTTTTTGATATTCTAAAACATTATCCACGCGTACTTCCGCGTTATCTCTTTCCGCTTTAAGCTCTAACTCTATATTTAAGATGGCAAGTTTGCAGTCCTGATATTTTTTTGGCTGCATCTCAAACCCAGCGTAAGAAAAGGTCTTCTTGAAAGCTACACCTTCAACTAATTCTGAATCTTCTAACGCTCCGCCGGAGACCTGTAATTAAAATATTCCTTCATAAAATATTGAAGTGACAAATTGTCCTTCGATAGTCACAAGCTGTTTCGCATAGTCACCTTTTTAATGCCTATCATGTTAAGAGGCAACATATCGTCGAGCATCATAACAGCTCTCACGACCATCTTACTGAAAAATTCTCTTTGCTGGTGAATTAATTTTGAACACATAGACGTGACTGCGCATTCCTCTGCAAGAGTCATTACTGATTGCGCATTACTTTTGTCCATCTTTATGCTGTGCTCGTTTATTTTGTCAATCGCTACTTGAAGCGCGAGACGAAGAGCTTTAATTATGATACGCGGATGAACTCCCTCCTCGATGAATGGTTTCATTTGCTTTAAAAATTCGCCTGCTAGTAAAACTACGCTTGTGGTACCATCGCCAACCTATAATGTAAAAAAGAAAAAGGAATTAGACTATTTTCACCAGGTTTGGGAATTAAGCGAACGCGGCGGCCAATTTTCAGAGGCAACGCCTTCTTTCTCCCGCCGCGCGTTTTGGCCAGGGTTGTCACCTTATCACCATATAAATCCCGGAGTACTACACATTCCAACCCGGAGATTTGAATATTAACCCGGAGATGAAAAAAGCAAACAAATTTTGTTCTCGAATACCCGAAAAACAAATGTGCAATTCTTTTAAGCTTAAACAATTCAGAATTTAAAAGTATCTATTTTTTTTAATTAATAACTTCAATTGTATATAACATTAATACGATTGTATAATACCACAATTTTGTATTATCTCATTTTTTTCTATAACCCGGAGATTTTCCAGTAAAACCGGAGCCCGGAGATTTGCTTCAAAACCCGAAGTCTCCGGGTGAAATCCGGAGAGGTGGCAACCCTGGTCTTGGCCCCCGCGGCGGCCCAGGTGATTGGAGCGTCTCAGGCCCGTACTGTGCCCGGATGGAAAGAAGTCGGTTGAAATATCACAGGGGTAAGAGGAGTTCTTCGCTCGCATTGGCTCTCCCCGCCCGTGTCCCGTTTGCTTACTTTGTATTCGTCGACGTTGTCGCGCCGGCCAATAGGGATATACTATTCGGACCTGATATTCGGACCACTAGAGTTTCTCGACCGACTTCTTTCCATCCGGGCACAGTACCACATGAATCGCGCGTGACGCATTAGGGTGACATTGTATCAATAGATTTCCACATCGTCCCAGAGAGCACGATTGTCGATACATTTCTGTTTCGTCAACGCGCCACGTGCGGTTCACGTGGTACGGGCCTGAAGCGCTCCAAGCACCTAGGCCGCGTTTACTTAATTCCCAAGCCTGATTTACACGATATTAGAATATCCTTTTAATAACAAATTAATTGGTCATTCAAATTCATATATATTAGCTATTCCACGTCAAAACGAATAGGTGAAAAATTTAGTTTCACCGATTCTCTTCAAAATTACAGCATTTCTCGATAACCTTGCAAAAACAAAGTATACTGAATTCCAACGGCCTATGTCAAATAGTTTTCGAAATATGTAATGTTAAAGTTTCGAAAATTCAAACAAAGTCGGCTGACGCGTCATCACTTAAACTGTAATATCTCGGTCATTTTTAAAGATAATAACGTCTTGGGTTCATTTTAAAGCTGAAGGAATGCTTTCTCACACCGCATATAGAATATTTTGTTTTGAACAATAGTAGGAATATCTGCTCATCATATAAAAGATTAGCAATAGAAGGTAGCAGATATTCCTACTATTTTTCTCGAGAATACCGAAAACACTGAAAGAAAAATTTGTTTTAGCCCACCGTATATAAATACTTTCCTACGCTAGGATATTGTTTTGAAAACGCGTGCGTGCGGACTGACCATGCGATCCGTGCAGTTCCAAGCGGTCTGCACTATCGTAAGTTTTATTTTTTTGTTAATTGTTCCCAAAATCTCTCAGTTTTTTTAAAAAGGCATTTATTAGTTGAAGACTTAACGAATCGAATGGTATTTTTTTCAAGCCGGACCGTAGGTGGGAACGATGTCAAATCGCGATTTGAAACGTTGACATCGATTACTGTTAAGTTTATTAACAATAAACAAAATATTCTCTATACGGTTTGAGAAAGCATTCCTTCAGCTTTAAAATGAACCCAAGACGGTGGCATTATCTTTAAAAATGACCGACATATTACAGTTTAAGTGATGACGCGTCAGCTGATTTTGTTTGAATTTTCGAAAATTTAACATTAAATATTTCGAAAACTATTTGACATAGGCCGTTGAAATTCAGTACACTTTGTTTTTGCAAGGTTATCGACAAATGCTGTAATTTTCACGTGGAATAGTTCATATGTGCGACTCTTAATACTCGAGAAATATTTTATAAAATGTATGAACATCGTTGAGGTAACTACGGATCTCGAAGATGTTACCAGTCTATGTGTTCTTAAATCTAATATTCTCTGCGAGTATACTGGTAATGTCTCACTCGCTACAATACCGTTTTATTCTCCTCGCAGAGCCACAAATTGTCTACAAACTATCGCTTACTTCTGCGTCTTGTGACTTAGCGATATCCACCAAGGTTTTCGCCGCCGGATGAACAACATCCAGAAGCTTTAAAATAGTTGCGCCGTCATTAGAAATAGTCGCTTTTCCATTTTGGTCGACGATAAGTTTGTCCATTCCGCGAGGACCTAGAGTGGTCCTTACGGCGTCCACCACTATTTGACATGCATTTATATTCGATATCAATTGCTGCTTTCCCTGTGATGTGTCTGTGCCTTCTTTCAGCAAAATTATTTGATGTTGCTGCAAAGAGAACACGCTTTCAAATAATGCTACACATTTACTATCAACAATGACGATGAAAGAAATAAAGATGTACTCTCATGTATCTTCCCATATTCACTATTTAGCATTCAAATATACATGTGACTTTTACAATGGTAAGGGTAACTGAAAGTTTCTTTTACGAAAACCTCAGATTTTATAAAACAAGTGAACACAGATTTAACCG
Source organism: Andrena cerasifolii (assembly GCF_050908995.1). Taxonomy (NCBI): domain Eukaryota; kingdom Metazoa; phylum Arthropoda; class Insecta; order Hymenoptera; family Andrenidae; genus Andrena; species Andrena cerasifolii. Next base: position 2,420,419 of record NC_135118.1, read on the forward strand.
TGGATCCTTTGTTCCGTTACTATGTGAAATATTCACTGCGAGTATAAGCAGTTTACATGAAATCTGAGAGAACAGGTACTTAGTTCATTATTGAAAGTTTCTTCGCATGCACATCGTGGGAGTAGGCCGAAATTAATCTCCATATAAGGTTAGAGCAACTCAACCTATAATATCACGTTCATTCTTACGCGTTTTAATTTATTATCGGTTTACAAATGTCCATGTAAGTAGATATTTCTGTTTATCGTTATAAATGCGAATCGTGAATTGCCGGTATGAAATGTATTTCTTTTATTAAGTGGCTGTAGACAGGAGGCGGTTTGCCGTAAAATTGGGGATGTGAATTTATGCTTCAATTAATGAACGAAAATGCCACGTGTTTTAATATTCGAAGGAAAAAGTAGTTCGTCACTTACCATTTTTATAATTTATTTTACAATTCGGCTTCTTCTTCAATTCCACTTACTGTGCTCGAGCGCAGTTATTTCAGTAACCTGCAAATCGTATTCGAGATGATTCTGCTAGGATAGAAGCGTTAAGTGTCGTTCACATTTAACGGAAGTGGGTTTGCCGGAAGTATGTGCCCAATCAGAAATTGCAATTCAAACTTCTTGGAACGTGCTATTCGTCTTTTGAGTTGGTTGAACATTAAGTTTTAAGGTAGTAGATTAAATTAAAATGAAACAAAGTTAAGTAGGTTGCTGTAATGAGAATTACAGCTTTGGTTCACAGAAGTGTAATCTTTTGAATTGCAAATTTTAATATCTAATTCCTTTTGAAAAAAGTAGCACGATGTATTCAATATACTCATATAATACATCATACAACATAAAAAAAAATAATATAAAGGCAATCAAATGTGATAAAACGTAGAAAACTTCGCTTCGTGTAAATTTAAAAATTAATGAATGGTTCTTTCTTAACCTTCACCAATTTTCAATTTTCCAATGCGTCATGCTTAATTTTTATTAATATTATACAATATTTATATTTATCCTTACACCAACTTCTACGTTCCAAACATGAATATAATACTTTTGCTCAGTTTTCGAGATTGAACATCTGACATCAATTTATTACTTAATTTCAGTTATTAACATTAACTTGGCACATATCTTTTACAATTCCCTCCCCCTTCTACCCATAGGACACTGAGCAACCATGTCCCTATACACGAATGCTAGCGAAATGAGTACGACCCCGCAGCTATTTTGGCCTTATTATCTTATCTTAGACATAGTTCCGGTGTTTTAACATGATCCAGCGAATATATATTTTTTTAACCCATTTGTCGTTTTAATGTTTCAAGCAGTTTTTCTAAAAGATAAAAGAATTATTCTGAATTAACAGTTATGAAAATGATACTTTTTTTACGAGACAGTCAGACGTCACGTAGCGCTAGTACTTGACGCCAGTAGATGTCGCCATTCTCGTTTTACTTCTCCACTTGACGCCAGTAGATGTCGCCTTTTGAAAGCAGAATCAACAGACGTAAACCTTTTTCCAGAAATCTTATAATGTTACTCCTCTGCCCTACCCCCCTAAAATACATGGAAAAGTCGAGGACAAAAAAGAGTATTATTTGTACTTCTACGTTAGATTTAGCTGTATATAAGAAAAAGGTGATGAAATCCCCCACCCCTCATAAACATGACTCATATGAAAGAAGCTAATTCCCTTTAATTCTCGAAAAAATTAAAAAAGTTTAAATGCAAGGAATGTGAAATCAACTTTGCTAATTCCAATTGTATACAAATCAATTCAGTGCTCAGATTTTCAGCTTCGATTTTAAGTAATTAGCGGGCCGTTGTATGAGAAAAAAATCCGCATCTCTCTTAATCCACTACTGACTTTGATTCGTTTAAATTAGTCTGTACCAAGTTTTTATTATCTTCGATCGTAAAATAATCTTCATACGGCCCGCTAATTACTTAAAACCGAAGCTGTAAATCTGAGCACTGAATTGATTTGTATACAATTGGAATTAGGGCGAAACTTCCGAAAACCGGTCAAACCCGATTGGGCTGAAATTTTGCAAATAGCTTCATTTTGCATAAAAATAACGTTTGCGAGAAGGATTTTTGGCGACTCGAATTTTTTTTTTACCATTTCAATGCCGTTCCCTACCTTACCGACAGAGTCGAGAATAGGATCCAGGACCTTCGATTCGTACATGTGTTTAAAAAATCCTGTACGCAAAATTTGAGTCAAATTTAATAAGGAGAATGCATTGAAGCTTGGCCCCGTGTAAACTCACATCGGTTCGCTACCATGCTTTACGCGCCCGCGAGCGGGCGCGCGCCCCCCGCCCCAAACTAACCCAAAACCAATACTAATACCCAGTATCAAGCTGATATCTCTTTCTAAGTTGATCTCTGTTTTATAGATTTTAGGAGATTAATAAGGAGAATGCACTGAATAACTGTTGAATCCGATTCTCCGCTCTGTCGGTAAGATAGAGAATGACATTGAAATGGTAAAAAAAAAATTTTCGAGTCGCCAAAAATCCTTCTCGCAAACGTTATTTTTATGCAAAATGAAGCTATTTGCAAAATTTCAGCCCAATCGGGTTTGACCGGTTTTCGGAAGTATAGCCGGAATTAGCAAAGTTGATTTCACAATCTTTGCATTTGAACTTTTTTATTCTTTTTGAGAATTAAAGGGAATTAGCTTCTTTCATACATGAGTCATGTTTATGGGGGGGATTACGTTTTCTTAAATCAACTCAAATAGTACAATAATGCAACAATCGATATTACTGTTTCATCGTAGTTTCTGCCACCGAGCAACAGATGGCGCTGACTTGAACAAAAAGGGGAAATCTCGTCCATAGAGGTTGGAAGCTACGAGGTTTTGGAAGGTTTAGTGTTCTTTGGAGCGGTATGATTCGTGACCTGATTACGCGAATAGAACCCAGAATTTGACATTCAGCATGCCTCTGCAACCTGAAGCTGTATATATTTACGGACAACATATACATGCATACATACATTTAACGACACACAATCACCTCCCCGGGCACGGGGCAATAGCCTGAGCGCCGAATTTACTCTAGTCGTGTTACAGCTTTTCAGCGTTGTGCGCATTCTTCAACATACACATGCGGACGCGTAGCAGGTCTGAGAAATGTATATTCTGTGTTATTTTCACAGTAATCTTAATTTTAAGTGTGCCTCAACAAAATCGCGTGTTCGCACATGCTACGGGCCAAGGTAATCGTACTGTCGAGGTAAAGAGACAGTGAACGCTAAGCATAAGAGATCATCGTTATATAGCCTTCGAATATTGTTCTACTCGGCTCGACTCGATTCGTTCGAAAGATGAGTCACTCGATTCGGGAATCCATTGTTAGGTCGTTAACATGTTCTGCTTCAATTGGATGCTGTGATGCTGATATCCATGTCTGTTGATTTAAGACTTTAGAGACTGTTCTCGTTTTTATATTTACGTGTGCTGGCATTGGGTACGTAGGAAGTTCAAGGTGCCAAGAATTCGAATGTACTTATAGTGTATAGTTATACGTGACCGTGGTATGCGCACAGTTCGTACATACGTACGTGCACTGTTATAACCATCTTGCGTGCAAGATGCTGACCTTACATCTTTGCACATGCGTAAAATAACTCCCACCTGACGGCGACGAGCCAATGACAAATCGATATGTTCGAAATTTTAACACAAAAGCTGGCAGCTTTGACTACTCCTCTCAGCAGTTATTAGTGAAATCTCGAGTCCGTTGCGTCTCTACTAGTAAGTAAACGGTCACGTGCAATTTCATGCGAACTTACCGTGGATTTCGAGTTAATCCTGTCCAGTACTGCTTGCACTCCTGTTTAATTATTTAACGCACGTCTGTCGAGTTTACATAAATAATATCACAGTGGAAACGTCCTGCTTACTGTGATCCCAATCGCAGATTTAAGGATACATATTCTTCCGCACATTTCTCATTTTTTAGAATCGGTTGATGCTTGATTCTTCCAGTACGGAAATATTAGTGGAGATAGTGTAGTGAAAATTGTATGCTCGGGGTTGAATTAAAAGAGACTCCCTTAGTCCCGTTCAAACGTGAAATTATGTGTACAGATTGTATGAAAGTTAGCATAAAACTTCCATTTTGTTTGGCGCATAGAGTGTTACGTAAGATCGATTTTAAACCCGTTAACGGAATGCATTGTTTTTTGGAAATATTTTTGCAACGTTCTCGTAAGGATGAATATTTTATTTTGGGGGTAATAATCTGGAGCGTTTTATGTATTTAATGGAATAAAGATTGGGGTATTGCCTTGCTATGCTGATTACTAAAATATTTTAACGACTGCCTCTCGTCTGTTATATTTCCCTCGAGGACACAACAATTTTCAACTTCCTCGTTAGGTATGATACTTGTCACTGCGTATTACGGCACCTAATTATGCCGCTTCGAGATAGTAGTCGCGGAATTGTCGGTGATTCTTTTTTTTTTTTAGAAATAAGTAGCAAATACAGAATAATATTTTTTTTACCAGTTTTCATTTTCAATAGAATCAACCCTGAAAACTTGTCTGTTACGCATCCATCTGAGTATAAATTGGCAAATTGTAAAAATGAAACGAATCTTTTCGCAAAAATATAGTCGAAATTGTACGATCACTTTTTTTCGAACGAGGCTTTGTTCTTCAGAAAATTGCACTTGATTAGCCAACGAATTAGAATTGACTTTCTCGAAAAACAGCTATTCTATTTCACCCCCAGTGGTACTATATTTATTGTTACACTCTGCCAATTCTTGGTCAGGTGTATGCGTACCTATAAATATTCAAAGTCATTTGTGTTCTAACCGAAGCTCCGAATAATACAATGTTTTCCTGTATTTTCCATTTATATTTTCACGTATAATCTCACCCCTTCGAGTTGCACCACCCTGTATAAACAAATCACGTTACGTCGCATATTTCGAACGTTAAACAAACTTTTTGCTGCGCTATATAAGTTGTCGCTGCAAATTATGAGAAATAATAGGGTTGACTTATTGACGAGGAAAGAAATGACAATATAAACTTGTATAATGTATTGAATAAAAAGTCAATGTAAAGTTGTGTAAAAAAAGTTTGCTGGTTTATTTTTATTTGCGGATGAATATCTGTTCAGTGATACGATACGATTAGGATATAATTTTAGAAGCGGCAATTACTTGTGTCGGGTTGCAAAATTAAAGTTTTTAATGAATATTTGAAATATATAATAGGTAATGTAAACGTCAGGTGGTAAATTATTGCCGATGTCTATTTATAGCACTATCAATATAAATTTATCTAGCCACTGGGCTGCGTCTAATGCATCACGTTTCAGTATTTTAGTCTTAATGCGAAACATTCATGTATGAAAATTTGCCTTAAAGTTCAAGGGAAATACGAGAGCGAATACGAGAAGCAAAGTGTATCGATCGAGAGATAAATGGCAAGGTGAAATCCTTCGAGAGCAGCCAAAAGTCAAAGCAAAGACAAATTTTCTTTCGAAATTACCTTCATCAACTTTTTGCATTACAGTTTTACGTTAGGGCGTAAAACCCTTTAGCCCCTTTTTTACCCTTTTATGGGGTGAACATTTTAAAAATAAAATTTCTTTACAAACGTGAGATTCTACCTTGTTAATAAAACTTTCATAAGTTCGAATATGTCGACAACTCGAATAGGAGTAATAAATTCAAATTTTTCCAGCTGCATTTATACTGTATTAATAAATTGATTTTTTTTCAAACCACTCAAATTATTCAGATACCTAAAATTGTTCAAGATGTTTCCGTAATGGACCCGCTTCAAAATTGTGTCACTATACTAATACTCGATTATATGAATTGTACTGATCTGTCGGTTCGGCTAATACAGGGTCATCCGTTAAAACTGCAACCTACGCGCGCGCGAACAGGCGAAAATGGCAACTCCGCCTCACGGACGCATTCCACTACAACCTAGGGGTGTTCGATTCGCCTCAAAGAATCGATTCTTGAATCGATTCAAAATCGAATTATAAGAATCGATCCTTCTAAAAAATCTGAACCAAAGAATCGATTCTGGAAGAATCGAGATGAAAAGAATCGTCATAAAACTTTTTTTTCCAAAATTAGTACATATACATGGAAGTCGGATTTGAATAATTTTGAAAGAATCAATATAAAAAATACTTTCACAAGGAACAATTTGGGATAGTTTTTGAAGGGCGTTGTATTGAATAGAAGAAATATTTTGCTATTCATTTTAAATGTTTTATTCATCATGTAATTGCCATTCTTTCATTGATAAGGAATTTAAAAAAAATAATTGCTGTAAATGTTCAGGTGATAAACTATTTCTGTGATCAGTTAAAATATTTCCGGCTTTGGAAAATAGACAAGGAAGAAAGAAGGAAGAATGGTAAAGGAAGATCCAGAACTGTCCAGCATCATCCAGAACATAAGAATCGTTTATAAATTTGGCGCGAATCCTGTATAAATTTGGCGGGAAACGTATAAGACCAGGAAAACTTACGCAAAAAGCAGTTTGATTGGTCCTTTCACTAGTGGAAATTAATTCCCCCAGACGGCAAAAAATCGATTGTCGATTCTTACATCAAAGAATCGATTCTGGGGAAAATCGGATACCAAATAATCGATTCAAAAGATCGATCTTTTACCAAAAAAAATCGATTTTCTGAAGAATCGAATCGGAATCGAATACCCCTACTACAACTATTCACCGGCCCGGCATTGGGAGGGTTGCCAGCGACCGCTGGACAGCAGTGATGCCCGAGCTTCGAAAATTTTAGGATGGTCCCTTTCGCAAATAGCTATTTGAAATTTCCCGGTCCGGGTTGAAGAATTTGGGGCCTTTTTCGTATAACTTTTGAACTATAAAAGATATCGAAATGCAATTTGCGCCGAAAAATGAGGAAAAATTATTCCCTCTTAATGATGGATAATTTAAAATATTTTACGTTTACTTAATTTTTCTTTTATCAATTTTTTAACCATAATTGTTGCGATAAGCTTTTGCAAACTGTTTATTTGATACTGTATTTAATGCTGTTTTCAAAATTCGCGGTGTTGATAACAAATTAAGAAATTAAATTTTTATTAAATTATGTGTTAGTTCTGCAGACCTCAGAATCTATTGTTCTTGTTTTTTTTATTATAATTTTATCCTTAATGGAGTGCATGCATAGATCGGACGTAACGGGTAACTAATAGGAGGTGTCTTTGATTGTAGTGTTTTAATTATTTTCTAGAATTTTTGTGTCTGAATGTTTTAGCTACTCAACGCCACGACTATACCGGCTCCCGTTAATGTCATTTTTTGGAACTATGCGCCATTATTGAGGCTTTTACACGCAGGTGGCGAAAAATCTCTCCGTGCAGGGGTATAGCGTCGCGGTCAACCCTGTCGTAGCTAAAATTTTTTAAATTAAGACGGGTATGAAACCAGTCAACATTGTTTTCAAACCTCATTACAGTGAGGCGGTGTTGCCATTTCGTCTGTTCGCGCCCGCGTAGGTTTCAATTTTAACGGATGACCCTGTATTTCTCAAGCATGGGCGTCCGGAGGGGAGGTAGGATGTCCCTTATAGTGACTTTTTTTTTAAATTTAAGAATTCAGTCTGAGACGCCCCTTGATTTGTTTCCCTTTGGTGGGGTAAATATGTGTGCAAAATTTCGACTCGATCAAACAACTCTAAACCCTGTCTCAAGAGGCTCAAAGTTTCGAACGAAATTGCGTTCTTGCAAACAGCTGTTTTTTAATAGGCAACCCGATAACTTAATGATACTTAAGGCTGTATCAATAATACGTTATCGTTAATATATCGTTAATAGCTGGAAGAACGAAGGTGGTACAAGTTTTTCATTTCTCCAGTCTTTGGACTATGGCGGTAAAATATTTATGCATTCCAGCAACCTCTGTTCCAAGTGAACGATTATTTTCTAAAGGTGGACAAAAAGAAATAAAAAAAAGTTCACAGTATATCGTAACTTTAAGCTTCTTGAGGCAGGGTTCAGATTGATCCGATTGTTCCGAAATTTTGCATACTTAGCATACGAAGAGGAATAAAATTAGCGGGCGTCCCAACATTGTATCGCACCTTCAATTCTAAGGGACACCCTAGGGGACGGGGGCAAAGGGGCTCTGGCTTTTGAGTAAAAATCGCTTATTTTTGAAAACTGATCTTTATTAAGTTTATACTGACAAAGTGAATATTTTACAATTTCTGTTTTACATTTTTAATGAAATTGGCACTACAAAATGGGTTCAAAAAAGCAAGAGGGGTACCACTCCACTTGCACCGCGTGTTTCACGATCCGATTCATCCACGATGTAAATTTCTTCGATGTCATCGCCAGGGTTGTTTTTTCATTACTATATTTTTCTTTACCGTCACCCCAAAGTTGCCCTCCTGAAAAAAGTCTCCGGATCTTGTTCTCAAGCCCCTACATTCAAGACAACTTTAAAACCATGGACCTAAGAATTAACGGAGCACAAAGCTGCGGGGCCTAAGCTCGTGTCAGTAACAGGGGTGCATGATACTGCGCATGCGGTGGTGGACGATCGGTGATTGGTTACTGAAAGTGACATATTATTGATAAGAGGCATTGCCTCTTTTAAATTTTTGTATGGTTAAGTTTGCCGTTGAGTTTGAAACGTTAATACGCAATTGCGACATTATATTTTGGTCACTTAAGACTTGGTAAAACTTATGCCACTCGTCCATTCAGGGGCTCATATGTAAGTACTTTAATACACCCTATATAAGTATTCCGTTTCAAATAAAGCGCGACGCATGCGTACTACTCCGCCAATCACAAGCTCTCCACCACGACTCCTCTCCTCCCGATCGACTGGCTCGACCCCCCTCGTCCACGTTGAGACTTTGTGCTCCGTCCATTTAATTCTTAGGCCCATATTTAAAACGCAAGCCTCCAATTTTTCACTTTGAAAGTGAACAGCAAAAGCAACTGAATTCTGTGCAAACCACAAGAAATCAACGAGCAGAATTTAGCAAGAACCAAACACTATCTACGAATACGTGATTCGCGTAGCACTTCACGTTTCATTTATGACGAAGCATGTTTGGCGATTGTAGTGCCAATTTATATAAAAAGAGTAACGTTGCTTGACATCAATATAATGTAGGAGAAAGTAACGACTAGAACGTGTAATGACACATTGGCAATCCTAACTTCTTTGGCCTTTTTTCTGCATTCTCTTACTTATAATGACATAATCACGACAACATCAACGAACCTATAAAATTGAAGTAACTCCTGGGAATAAATGCGTTCACGGTAGGACGAAGAGCAAGGGGCATTAAACACTCACTGTAAGATACGGTCGAAGGGGGAGGTTGCCTTAAATCCAGCGGAACAGTCAGGGAGCTTTGGGAATATGAAGACGATTTGGGTCGTCGGTGGGCCAGGATCCGGCAAAGGGACGCAATGCGAGCGAATCATCGAGAAATACGGATTTTTTCACATAAGCAGCGGTGATCTCTTACGGGAGGAGGTTGCCAGCGGCAGTCCAAGAGGAGCCTCCCTTCAAGAGTTAATGTCCAAAGGGTTATTTGTCTCGACGGTAAATGATGATCTTTAAGCCGGGAATCCACTGGGAAGCTGAGCTAAGCTAAGCTAAGCTAAGCTGAGCTAAGCTAAGCTAAGCTAAACTAAGCTGAGCTAAGCTAAGCTGAGCTGAGCTGAGCTAAGCTGAGCTGAGCTGAGCTGAGCTGAGCTGAGCTGAGCTGAGCTGAGCTGAGCTGAGCTGAGCTGAGCTGAGCTGAGCTGAGCTGAGCTAACCTAAGCTAAGCTAAGCTAAGCTAAGCTGAGCTAAGCTAAGCTAAGCTAAGCTAAGCTAAGCTGAGCTAAGCTAAGCTAAACTAAGCTGAGCTAAGCTAAGCTAAGCTAAGCTAAGGTAAACTAAGCTGAGCTGAGCTGAGCTGAGCTGAGCTGAGCTGAGCTGAGCTGAGCTGAGCTGAGCTGAGCTGAGCTGAGCTGAGCTGAGCTGAGCTGAGCTGAGCTGAGCTGAGCTGAGCTGAGCTGAGCTGAGCTGAGCTAACCTAAGCTAAGCTGAGCTAAGCTAAGCTAAGCTAAGCTAAGCTAAGCTAAGCTGAGCTGAGCTAAGCTAAGCTATGCGATGCTACGTTTTAGCATAGCTTTTGGTGGAAACGGTTCCATAAGAATGTATTGAAGCTAATTTTTTTAAAACGTAGCATGGCATAGCATAGCATAGCATAGCATAGCATAGCATAGCATAGCATAGCATAGCATAGCATAGCATAGCATAGCATAGCACAGCATAGCATAGCATAGCATAGCATAGCATAGCATAGCATAGCATCGCATCGCATCGCATCGCATCGCATAGCATAGCTTAGCTTCCCGGTGGATTCCCGGCTTTAATGACCAACGGTTGTTACATGTTTTCTCTGTGGATACGAAAAATGGTACCTACTCTTTTTTTATTTTTTCTTTCAATTTAAAAAAGAATGTGAACTTTTTCTCTGGAAAACCTTTTTTGGGGGTTGAAATTTATATTCATGGAAAGTACTTGATGTACAGAGTGTAATGATACCAATTTGGAGTTGAGGAATGTTATCGTTGAAAAGTTATGAGGCGAAAAGGGTTGTGAAATGTTGATAGTTACGGTGATTGTCTAACAACAAAGTATTTAGCTGAAAATGGGTTCTATAGATTTCACAACTGGTTCGACGATACAACGCATTCCACTTTTCAACTTGTTCTGACAAGGGAAGATCCCGAACCCGGAAATTAAAAAAATTCTGAACCTTTGTGAATATGTGGGGAATTTCCTCCTGATTACGACGCAATTTTTGTTTGCTGCCCAAATTCACTCTACCCATACAGCACTCTCTCGTTGCAGCAAAGTTACAGAATGGTTGCAGTGCAAGATTGCAATGTTGCACGCAACGTTGCCGCAAGGGTGCAGTAATAATTCTATGTCCGCCCCGTGCAATGTTGCGCGGCAACGTCGCAGCAACGTTACATCCACATTGCGCTGCAACCATGCAACACTGCAAGGTTACTGCAACCATCCTGCAACGTTGCCGCCACGAAGTGTGCTGCATGGGTAATGGGGTGTAATTGACCCCTGAAAATTCGGTTATTTCCCGATTTTGTGTTATAACTCGTGAACTGTAAAATATTTTTTTTTATCAAATGATAGCTCTAATTAAAAGAAGTAAGTTTTGTCTTGAAATTTTTTTTTCTATCTTTTACAGTTCGCGAGGTATAACACAAAATCGGAAAGTAACCAATGAAAATTCAGGGGTTAATTTCACCCCGTTCGAGTGAATTTGGGCAGCAAAGAAAAATCGCGTTGTAATCAGGAAGAAATCCCCTATATGTTCAGAAAGTTTCAGAATTTTTTGAATTTTCGGGTTCGGGATCCTTCCCTTGTGAGTATAGTTGGTAAAAATTTCGGAGTTTTTTTAACATAATAACTTTGCAACGAATAAATTCCTAAACCTAATATTTTTGCATGCTATTTGATACGTGCTTTTAGCCAATATTAATTTGCGGTGAAAAATACGGGTTTCCCAGAGCAAAAGTTTACCCAAAAAAGAAAATATGAAATCTGATTTAAGTCCGAAAGTTTAATAACAATCTACATACCGATAAATTAAAAGCGAATCTTTTGACGAGTCTGTGGTAACTTATAACAAAATTTTCGATTTTCAATGAAGAAAAACTGACTTTCCACACTTTTTTTTAGCAACAGTTGTCTAAATTTTTATTGAGTTTATCACAAATGCTAAACAAAAAAAAATTAAAAGAAAACTCTATATATATAACTGTAACTATTACTGTCGATAAGAAAAGAATCGTTGAATATAACGCGAAGGAAAAATGAAAAAAAAAAATTCTGTGCTGGTTTGAAGAATTAAAGAAATAAGATAGTGTTGAGTTGCATAAGAGGTATGACGATAGAGATTCTCGTGATATGCGAACGAATCTCGCTGTTCTTAGTGTGAAGATCATATGGTTTCCGGTAGGACATTGTGCTGGACCTTATAAGGGAACGAATGAACAAAGCCAAAGAGGAAGGATCCACGAAAACTGGCTTCCTCATCGACGGATACCCCCGTGAATTAGACCAGGGCATTCTCTTCGAGAAGAACGTAAGCTCCACCGCGATGGTCATCAAGAGTATCATTACCATAAATTAGATTGAGTAATAAGCTCGTTCATTCATTGAGGATTCATACGCTCCCAGGATGATTAATATCTTGAAACGTTGCTTGATTCATTTCACGCGTTGACTTTCGAAGCACAGTTTATTTCTACTTTTATGCCACGTCCAAATGAATTCTGCACTTAAATTCAGACACTTTTGTCTAAAACATTTTTCGACAAATAATTTGGGACTAATTAAAGGAAAATTATTTCTGTCAATGAATTTTGAAGAGGCGTTTCAAAATTTAACAAAAATAAAAAATATGTGTCTAATATTTTATAAGGCTCTACAAACTTACGCCGGTTTGAATGAAAAGGAAAATTTGCTTCTGTGATGTACCCCTGTGAACTTGTTTTTGATACTGACGATGAGATTTTGTGCAATGTTATGTATGGATTTTTATGAAATTTCGTAGGTAGGGAGAGACAAATTATGTGACCTATGTTTGACCAATTGCACAGAAACTTAATGAGATATTTAGTAATAAATATCGTGTCTCGTCCGCTATTGTAGCAAGTCGTTGTAAGGACAATGTTAAGTCGCAGAGGGGATTAGCGACCTACGAGCCTGCAGCGTATGCTATACACCGTTGGAAAGATCTCGCCAAGACGAATCGATTGATACGATTTTTAACTTCGAAATCAAATGGGATCAGCTCGAAAAGTTGCCTCAAAGTTCGAGATTTTGCGGTTTTGAAGAAAAGAAACCGGTAGTAAAATCCCATCCGGCCCGACGGACCCCGAGTAGGCCCCTGAGGAAAAACCGAGGGATGCAAGTAGCGATTGCATAATTACCGACTTTTTCCATTACCGGTAATTCGGTAAAATTTTTAATCAAAACCGGTTTACCGATAATTTACCGGTGTTTTTTAAGGTATTGAAAATATAAGAGTAAACATTACAAAAAAACTGTTTTTGAACTCTAATCGAGCATTATAAAAAATATATGGAAATAAAACTATTCTGAACATAAAATATAAAATGATATAACACAAAATAGATATATTTGTATAACTATTGGCAATATTTATTAATATGGATCGTCACCACGAAAACAATGAAAAGAATCTTAACTTACATACATAATTAAATAGTTTTTATTTAACAATTCTTTTTATCAAATAAGCACGCAAAAACATACCTAATTCGTCTAAACTTTGGTCTCCTGATCGCTACCTAATTTTTGTACAAAATAATCCAGCCACGGATAAAGCGCTCTCAGATTCTACACTTGTTGGCCGGGTAAGCATTAAGAAATCGTATGCCATTTATAGCATATATTTTCTCCTTACTTTTTCTTCTTGAAAATACGTCCATTTTTTCATGACTGATTCAAATTCTTAGTTTTCTTTTGGATCAGAGTTGGTTCTTCATGAGATACTTCGGTTTTCGTCTTTATTAGTAATTGAAGTGTTTTTTTACTGATAACGTAGTAGATGCCGATGGAATTAATGAACGCATATATGCGCTATATTGCTATATGTAATTTATCGAATTACCGGTCAAAATTTGACGAATTACCGGTAAAAATTTTAGGGTATTTTTCACGATTTACCGGGAAATCGGTTTAACGGTATTGCAATCCCTAGATGCAAGCGACACTCCAGCAGGTTGGGGCGGCAAATGTGCCCCACGACCTACATTTCAGGGCCCTATGGGCCACTAATCCATTGGCGATTTCGTACTGGGCATCATAGGAAAGGGCCGTAGTGCAAACGCAGGCCCAACACGGCCTTGAAATTAAGGTCATGAGGCACATTTGCCGCCCAGCAAATCGGTTTTTCCTCAGGGGCCTACCCGGGGTCCGTCGGGCCGGATGGGATTTTACTACGGGTTTCTTTTGTTCAAAACCGCAAAATCTCGGACTTTGAGGGCATTTTTCGAGGTGATCCCATCTGGTTTCTAAGTTAAAAATCGTATCAATCGATTCGTCTTGGCGAAATCTTTCCAACGGTGTATAGCATACGCTGTAGTCTCGTAGGTCTGTAGGAAACAAGGTTTCACAAGGTTTAAGCATACTCAATAATGTTTATTAATATAAGTAAAATCAGTGTAAGTCCCACCAAATACTCTTTATACACACACAACGTCTATAGCCTCGCAAACTCTACACAACCGTCTACAACTCTCCACGCTATGTCCGCTTTCTCTGCACCCTCAACGCACTCTCCTTTCGCCGTCACCAACGCCTCGACAACCCGCCACGCTTTCTCCCTCGCTCTCAGTCTCTCCCCCACGTTCGTTGCCAAGTCAAACCTCTTCCAATGACATCAAACGATCGTTTGTTCTCGCGCGACCCAAACCGACAAACCGGCAACCCTGCCCATGGCCGGCTCTGTGTCAACCCATAGACACAGGGTCAACGTTTTATCCTGCAACACGCGCTTGCGCGAACAGGTAAAATGGCAACAGCGCCTCACGGATGCATTCCACTACAACCCTGCACCGGCCCAGCGGAGAGTTGCCAGCGACCGCTGGACAGCAGTGATGTCCGGGCTTCGAGAATTTTGGGGTGGTCTCTTTCAAATTAACGTCGCAAAGAGCTATTCAGAATTTCCCGGCCCGGGTTGAAAAATTTGGGGCCTTTTTTGTATAACTTTTGAGCTATAAATAATTTAAAATATTTTACACTTACTTAATTTTTTTCTATCAATTTTTTAATCATAAGTGTTGTAAAAAACTTTTGCAAACTGTTTATTTGATACTGTATTTTAATGCTGTTTTTAAAATTCGTGGTGTTGGTAAACAGTAGGCTAGTTGTTTGGGTATTATTACTTTCAGAAATTGAGAAATTAAATTTTTATTCAATTATGTGTTAGTTCTGCAGATCTCAGAATCTATTGTTCTGGTTTTCTTTTTTATGATTGTATCCTTAATGCAGTGTATACCTAGATCAGACGTAATGGGACGTGTCTTTGATTGTAGCGGTGTTTGAATTTTTTTCTAGAATTTTTGTGTCTGAATGTTTTAGCTACTCAACGCCACGCCTATACCGGCTTCCGTTAATTTAATTTTTTGGAACTATGCGCCATTATTGTGGCCTTTACACGCAGGTGGCAAAAAATCTCTCCGTACAAGGGTGTAGCGCCGCGGTCAACCCTGTCGTAGCTAAAATTTTTTAAATTGAGACGGGTACGAGATCAGTCGACATTATTTTCAAACCTCATTACAGTAAACTGGGGTGCGAGTAGTAAACCGATCATAAAAGCGGAGCGCGCGGCTCGATTACCTGGGGCCGGAAATTCCCAATAGCTCTTTGCGACGTTAATTTGTAAGAGACAATCCTAAATTTTTCGCAGGTCAGGCATCACTGCTGTCCAGGCCTGTGATGCCAGATCGGGGACGGGTTCCCTCGAGAATTTCCCCCACCTCGCGCACACTACGCCGGAGCTGCGTATCCGTGAGTTGGACTCCGAAGCGCCGAGCTCACGGACACGCTGCTCCGGCGTAGTATGCGCGAGGTGGGGGAAATTCTCGAGGGAACCCGTCCCCGATCTGGCATCACAGGCCCAGGCAGCTAGCAGCTCTCCGCTGGGCCGGTGCATGGTTGCAGTGGAATGCGTCCGTGAGGCGCTGTTGCCATTTTACAAGTTCGCGCGAGCGCGGGTTGCAGGATACAACGCTGACCCTGTATATAGACGGCGCAGAAGCTGGGACTATCGGCGAGGGGAACGGTAGGCTTGGAGGGGAAAAGGCAGAGGTCAGATACAGGCAGGTCGGGTTAACTTCGGAAGCATTCGGCATGCGTTACCCGATTTGCCTGTATCGCTCCCCTTACCGCGAATCTTACACCCCCCTCAGCTTACGTTCTGTCTATATATGTCTATGGTGTCAACGTCGTCGTTCCGGTCGCTCGGCGTACCCGGAACTCTAGCGTCCCTACAGGTCACTAATCCCCTCTGTGACTTAACATTGTCCTTTACTCTTCTTTCAAGTGAAGTACACACTGGCTCGACTTTACAGGACTGATATATCGATTTTCTCGAAAACAAAGTCTTGTTCGAAAATAAGTTATTCGACAATTTTTGCATGAGGATTCATTTCGCGTATAATTGCATTATATTTATTAGCGCCATATTTTGTTGATTTTTATTCAGCTGCGCGCGTGGTTAATGAACATTCAATACTTTTTTTGAAAACGATGTCACAATTCCACAAATTAAGGGTAAGGGGAAAACGGGGAATGTCCATTTTTCGTGATTTTGCGATTTATAGCATACTAGCTTTACTACTCGGCTTCGCCCGAAATGTAGACTCTGATTTTATAAAAAGAATTTTTTTGTGTGGAAATGGTCACATTCCTTTGGATTAGTCAGGTATAATCAGCTGAGGCACATTTCGTGATTCCAGAGCTTATCGTTCGAATGTTTTTAGGCGACAGTCAAACACACAAACATATACAGTGGTCCCCGGATTATTGACATGCTTTTTCCCCGGATCATTGGGAAAGACCCACCCCACAGTTTTGCTTCCTCGGTGCGAGCGAGGGGTAAAATACCCAGTAGAGAAAAATAAAATGTTCATGTTTTTGATAAATGTTGATGAAAGTATTACTAATGGATTTTTTAGGATTTCCCAATGAAAATGAGTTCAAATATCGAGAGATTCGGTCCATTTTTAGTGAACGTCACTACGTTGACTAAATGTAATTCATACACTGAAAAGTGTCTCCTTTTTAAAATTATTACACACTATGTAATAATGCAGAAGAGAATTTAAATGGAGAATATCAACGACTTCACCAAATTGTAAAGTGTTCGCTGAAGATTGCTTAAATGCAGCCTCATTTTCGTCGACATAAACTCACCAATCCATCGGTAATACTCCCA
Source organism: Andrena cerasifolii (assembly GCF_050908995.1). NCBI lineage: Eukaryota > Metazoa > Arthropoda > Insecta > Hymenoptera > Andrenidae > Andrena > Andrena cerasifolii. The sequence continues at coordinate 2,437,441 of NC_135118.1, forward strand.
GCAAAGTGTAATCAGTAATATGAAAAGGTCAATGTTAAAAATAGGTTAATTTTGGCATTGACGACCAAAGAATAATTCTTTCACAGATCGATTCTATACCTTCCAAGGAACAAAAGATGTATTGGCCACTTTTCCGAGAAGTGACGGGAAAGTTGTGAAAAATGAGGCCAAAGTGAATAATCACTTAAAAAATCATAACAAGGATTATTTATATCAATTATAACGAATTAGTATTCTGTATAATCATCAAAGTGGTGATAAATAATGCTTTATCGATATTATAAGCATCGAAAACTAGAAATTCTTCTAGTAATAGAACGTAAATAAGGATAAGTAACAAGTGTTAAACTAACAAGGAGAGTATTTTAGGTGTCCGCTTCCGATCATTTTGATTTTTGGATATGTTGTAGAGGACCGAAAAATAAGAAATCCGTGTTTTTTTATTTTTCCCCGTTTTCATATTTGGGGGGTGAAAACTGCATTCAAAGTTAGGGTTGAAAAATCTTTTTTGTGGAATATCTCGAGAACTATTAGAGATAGGGGAATAGTGTCAATGGACAAATTTTGTGTCTTTGAATGCGAAATATGACTGACTCACCAGATTTTCAAAAATCCACAAAAATGATTTTTCAACCCTAACTTTGAACGCAGTTTTCACCCGCCAAATAGGAAAACGGGGAAAAATAAAAAAACACGTATTTCTTATTTTTCGGTCCTCTATAACACATCCAAAAATCAAAATGATCGGAGGCGGACACCTAAAATACTCTCCTTGTTAGTTTAACACTTATTACATATCCTTATTTACGTTCTATTACAAGAAGAATTTCTTGTTTTCGATGTTTATAATATCGATAAAGCATTATTTATCACCACTTTGATGGTTATACAGAATACTAATTCGTTATAATTGATATAAATAATCCTTGTTATGATTTTTTAAGCGATTATTTTGCCAGTAGATCATGCTCCGAAGAGAATCAAACCGAAAAATTCGCGCCCTGGTCTCAGTCATATTCTTGCAATTTGGCCTCATTTTTCACAACTTTCCCGTCACTTCTCGGAAAAGTGGCCAATACATTTTTTGTTCCTTGGAAGGTATAGAATCGATCTGAGAAAGAATTATTCTTTGGTCGTCAATGCCAAAATTAACCTATTTTTAACATTGTCCTTTTCATATTCAATACTGAATCTCAATTCGCCGTCGGCCGAGGGTCTCCCGCTGGTGCGCTATTTCACTCACTTTCGGTTTACGTCTTTTAGTCTCCTTGTCAGACGGTTCAAGCGAGGGTCCAGACAAGGGTCAGTTTATTAGGCGCAAACTATAGGGCCTCTACGAGCTATAGTGACTTAGGTGTGAGGCCTCTCAGCGGGGTCTTAACCGATATCCTGCTGGGTATGGTGGCCTCCTACTACCTCTTGCAGGACTGTGCTTAGGGATGACCAGGACAAAACCGGGGCCCTAAAGATTAAGTAATATAATTTCGATTTTAATAAATTAAGAAAGAAATTGAAGAAATCGATTATCAATATTAAAATACAGCAATTAAGCTTTGCTACAGGCATTTAAAATTTGTCTCGTTGTCAGCACATATTAAATAAAAATCCATTGTAGTAAGGTATATGTACTGCATTAGAACAGTTGTAATATAAATTATTTTATATTAACAACTTATTTTAAATTGAAATCACTGCATGCTTCAGGTAATTTTGGAGATTTTACCCTTTAGGACCCCGGTTTTGTCCTGGTCTTCCCTAAACACAGTCCTGCAAGAGGTAGTAGTGGGGGCACGTTTAGCGGCCCGTACCCAGCAGGGTATCGGTTAAGACCCCGCTGGGTACCTCACACCTAAGTCACTATAGCTCGTAGAGGCACTATACCTCCCCTGCCCCAGTTTATGGAGAATTCCCCGGTCCCAAATCTTTCTCGATAATCCGGGGACCACTGTAGAAGCTTTCAGCTTTATATATTAAGATTTTGTTGGTGGCAGCTGGGACTACAGAGCTGTCGATGTCACAATCAAATGAGTGGCTTTCCTTGTTTTGATAATAATAGAAGTGGAAAATTCTTATTTCGTTTCAGTATGCTGCCCAATTGAAACCTGAAAAAATATTAAAATAATGTAAAATAATTATTATTCTATTGATTATTTTTTTCTGATGCCTAATTAGGGTGTAAGTTTCATGTTACGAAGAATGCAGATAAATTCATTAAACCTTGTTTCTTTACTCCTCAACTAAAGTATTAAAACATAATGTCCTCTATAAAACAGTTTTGTGACATTCCCTGTTTTTCCCCTTACTCTTCAAGTGTAACTTTACATTTTCGACTTATTTTTTTCATAAACTGTATAAACGAAAAATGGCAGAATAAAAGAACCTTATTTGCATAAACATGGTACAATGAATGGAACGATCTAATTCCTCAACCTAATATTAAAGTTACAAAGTAATTCCCAAAAACTGTACATTCGATCTTTCTCGTAAAGATTTATCTGAATTACAAAAATTTTCTGTAAAATCAGGAAATTTCTTACAACAAAACAGAAACCGTGCATGCTTTCTTCGAAAGTGTAAAAATGAAAGTACAAATTTTAAACCTCGACGTTGCAGTTTGCAAAATTTTGTATAAACTAATTTCTGGCAGAGAAGGTAATACAGAATTAGTAGGCGACTGTAAAACCTTAAAAGTAGCGATGGCTATAACCGCGAGAGGGTTTTGGAATTACTAGTGCGAACGATAGGGAAATGCAAAATTTTAAAGTGCACGATTGATTCTAGGTTTGCCCCGTCGACTTAATCATCTTCTTCGAGGTCTCGAATGAAACGCTGAAGAAGAGGCTGCTAGGTCGCGCGGCTGTGTCGCAAAGGGCCGACGATAATGAGGAAACGATCAACAAAAGGATTGAGATATTTAACGTGAAGAACGGGGAGATCATTGAACATTACAAAGACAAAGTTGCCAAGGTAGGTGCTTAAAAGTCAGAAACTATCGTTAAAATTAGCCTCAGACAGTCAGGTGAACTGCAAACCATTTTTAGATCAACGCTGAAGCTTCCGTGGACGAAATATTTGCCGAGGTGACGAAGGTGCTGGAACCCTTGCTACCTTGCGCTTGTTAGCCTTAGAACGAATCCCCCGAAGCCTTCATCAAGGACCCGCAATACTCTGAAATACAATGCTGTGATTTCCTAATCGAAGATCAACATCTGTGTACCAGTTTCCTTAACTTTCCACAAAATCAGAGAATTGTAACTTGTCAGTTTCTAGGAAAATTGCTCGGCTCTTGTAACGCGTGAACTGGCGTTAATTGGTGAAAAGATCGCGGCGACAGTGTCCGTGTATTATAAATCTGAAGTACCTGCTCTTACTATAGTACTATAGTACCTAATACCAAAAGAGGTTTACTCATAAAGCAATTCTACGTATCGATACGTCGTAACAGTACCCGTGAATAATGATTACTGTTAGAACGTTCGTGAACTTAACGAATGTTTTCAATGATTATTAAAAGTCTATATATTTTATGAATATGCGCAGCTTCTTAAAAAATATACCTTCCCTCTGACCTTATGTAAAGATTCACCTTTTCCAGTTTAAAATATGTTATTAATAATTATTTTACATGGGTAAACACCCTTTGATAACACAGTTCGACAAGATTTCACTGTTTTCGGACTTGTAACATTCGATAGCCGTTTCTTATAGGTTTTCGCACGCCGAAAACGAATCCGCAAACCGTTCGTCGCCAGCGTCCTCAGTTTTTGAGGAATTTGATTTTGCAAAAAAAAATGCAAATTTTCAACTTTGAGCATCATTTCTGTCGAAAGAGTAATAGTTATTCGGTTGCTTGTTCCGTCAAATTATTCTATGAACCCTACTGAATACAACGATATAAGTTGTTAGTGCATTAAGAACATTTAAATATGTTTAAACAGTGGTCAAAGGGAAAAGAAGAACATCCGACATGCACCCATTTTTGCAGATGTCTTTCAATTTATTTCCAAAACTACGGGTCTAGGAGAAAATCTGACTACTCCATGCGATGCAGCAGACATTTTTCCTTCGGAAAGCATCAACAGAAATGGTAAGTCACGTTTTGTTTTCAATTCAGAAGCGAAATAGTTTGGCAAAACGTGCGCCGTCGACAGTGGTAGTAATCGGCGGTGCGCGATCCACTGTCGCTTAAGGGGAGGTTCTGGTCTAGAGCCCAACAAAATAGGTGATATTTAGGAATTAATTAAAGGGAAACTACTATATAAAATTTAATGGGACTTGTTGCATTGTATTAAGGATGTCTTAGATTATAGAAATATATTTTTTGTTTTATAATTAATCATTGCAGACAGCCTTGGGGAGTCGTTAAAGGCAAGGCGTCAAAAAATTGATCCAAATCGGTGGGACCTCTATCTCCAAAAGTTATTATCCGATTCGACTGAAACCTTGTTTATTTTGAAGATTATTCTTTTGGCTAGGGGGGAGGGTCTAAAAATTACAAAAATTACATTTTTTTTTAGAAAATAACGACACTTCAAGTTTGAAATCACTTTTCCCTGTATTTTTCGTCCTTTCATCGCCTTTGAAAATTATAAATTTTCAACTTTTTGTAATTTTGTTAGTCCCCTCCCCCTAGCCAAAAGAATAATCTTGAAAATAAAAAAAGTTTCAGTCGAATCGGATAATAACTTTTGAAGATACAGGT